>NW_026058547.1:0-106646 GCF_023721935.1 Panthera uncia
TGAACACAGGGGATTTCTGACTCTCTTAAAAGACATTTTTTTTTTTTAAATAACAGAAGTACTAAAGTCACTAATTGATTATTGATTCTGAAGATTGCTGAATTATATCAATTGAAATCATAACCTCATCAGGTCTAATGTGTGAATGTTAGGGAACTCATCAGTAACTGATGAAGATCTATGAGAAAAGCATTTCTAGAAAGGTCTAGAGAATCTTGACATGGAGTATGCCACATTGGAAGTCATCTGAAACTCCCTATTGGCTTGTTGTTTGTTAGAGAAAATCCTCTTCTATTAACAAGGGGAAGCTAGCAATTCCCTTCATGCCCATGTTGTTGCTTGCTAGTAACCAGAATCCAAATTCTACATTGCCAGGGCATTGAAGTGCATAGTTAGAGGAGGGAATGAAAGGTTACACAGATAAATTTGAAGAATTTGCCAATTTGATTAATCAACAATCTGAAAAAATTGAAGTTCGTTGAGAGGGTATAATAATTAAGGCAGGTGTAAGAGCATTGTAATTATGCTTTCTTTATTGCAATGGCTAGGTTTTTTTTTGAGATTCTGAATTTAATGGATTAGCCAGGGCTTGGGCTGTGATTCTAATGGTTTCTGGGTTGAATAACAAAAACCCAAATTCATAGTTGGCCCATTGTAAAAGACATGAATTGGCCAGGAATCCCTAGTGTCATGAAGAAGGGAGGTTGCTATCTGGCAGCCTGCAGCTTGGATCTGGCCTGTCAACATGCTTTGTTTGGCCCTCACGATTTTGGTCCACACAGTGTTTTTAAAACAGTGGATTTGTATGCCAAAACGCCTTCATAAAAACTTTTATTTCTACCCCCTTTTTAAAAAGATCTGGCAACACTGAGTTCATATTCCTATGTGGCAACAATTTGCTACAGTCTGCTTAAGATGGGGCAGGTGTGCTTGAGTTTGCTCTAGGCCCATCCCTTTCTATCACAACCCTATTACAGTCCACTGCACTCATTTACATTTGATTTTGTGATCTCTTTTGCTAATGAAGGAATAAAAAACTTTCAATAACAGAACTCTGGATTAAATCTATCCTATATCTCACCTACTCACTCAGAATTGCTTTGAACAATGGAATGACGAAAAAGCAGAAGAACCTGTTTAAAGAAAATACTTGTACTGACCCTCTAGGCCTTTGGATACTGGTGAAAGGGCCCATAACTGAAATACCCTTAGATTTTCACAAGAATGGAGAGTCCTGTGGTGGCAGAGCCCAGTGTATGATACGAACAGAAGATAACAGAGAATATACCTTAGAATGTAACCTTATTTGGAAATAGAGTCACTACAAATGTAATTCGTTAAGATGAGGTTGTAGTGGAATAGGGTAAACCCCTACTCTAATATGACTGATGTTTTATAGAAGGGGGAACTTGGACACAGACTCACACACAGAATACCAGGTGAAGTTGAAGGCAGAGATTAGGGCAATGCACCAGAAGCCAAAGAATTCCAAGGATTGCCAAGCAAACCACTAGAAGCTAGAAGAGAGACATGGAACAGATTCTCCTTCCTAGCCCATAGAAGGAGCCAACTCTGCTGATTTCATGATCTTGAACTTCTAGCTTCCAGAACTGTGAGACAATAAATTCCTGTGATTGAAGCCACTCAGTTCGTGGTGCTTTTGTTACAGTGGCCCTCATAGACCAATACAGTTCCAATACTTTCGGAGGGCAAGATCTTCAGTTTTTCCTTCTACTCTGTTATCTGATATTCTCTGAATTGTTTTCTTTGTGTGTGTGTGTGTGGGGGTAAGGCTTAAGATAAAATCTATTTTTCTTTTTTCAAAGAAAGTAATAGGCACAGATACATAAATCCCACAAAGTTTTGACTAGGTCGTTGTGGACCTATTCAGTATCGCCTCTACCCCTTACTCATCCTTAAAATCCCACCTAAATGGAAAGAAATAGGAGGAGGAATCTCCACGCAGGCATACACACACATTCACCAAGACTAGATGAACACTCTGCATTTTTTTACCCATAGAAAGATTTTAGTTACAAATAAAATAATTACTTATGGGGTTATTCGTTAATGTATAACGACCCACTAGACCAAAATCTATTACAGGAGGCAAGAATTGTGTTCTATGTCCACATAGTAGTACTTGGAACACGATAGGCACTCAGTAGATATTTTGGAATGAATTAAATGCTAGGTTTGTCTTATTCTTAAAGTCAGTAATAGTCATTAGGTATAATAATGAAAAATCTCTCATAATTAAACTAAAAAAATTAGTGTCTGTTTTAGAGTTCTTAAAATATTTGCAATCATTGCTTTTGTGATAAAATGCAATTAATCCTTTCAGAATTAACTTTTAAAGATTATTTCTTCTCTAATCTTTTGTTCATTTCACATGGTAACTGCGACTATACACTAATACAGTATATATTTACATATTATCAAGTTGAATTGTCTAGAATTAAATGGAAGTTTCTTTTAGCAATTTAAAAGAAATTAGCATTAATAACCACTGAAGTGAAACAACTACAAGCCTTTTGTTTCTTGACTCTTGATCAATGAAATTTAAATGGAATTATCTTTCTCATAACTTATTGTAAAGTAAAACATCAAAATTATCCATGCCTTGACAAAAACATGTGAAAGGGTGTTGAACATAATTGGAGAAATTATTTTCACGTATGACATCAAATGCCAGTAAAAAAAAATGCTCAAATGCTTGTTTTACACTAAAAAAAAAAAACCTAGCAAACAAAGTTACAAAACAGCTCTCTTTTATGTTGATATTGCTGCATATATGTTTAACCAAATGAGCCACCTGACATTACCATTTCAATATCTGATAGACATTCCAAATTTATATCTCTAAGTAGAACACTTTTTTTTTTTTCTAAGTAGAACTCTTGATTTCCTCTGCATTTCAAAGTTGGTTCCTTTTTTTTTTTTTTTTTTTTTTTTTTTGGTCTCACAATTCACTCAAAGACAAAAATTTTCTCAAGACAAAAATCCGGAAGTCAGCCCTACTATATTTTCTTTGATCTTCACATCCAAATCAATAGCAAGCCCTGTTGATTTTCACTTCAAAATTAATATTGAATATGAATACTTCTCTCCAACTCCTCTGTCACAACGTAAGTATGAGCCACTTCAATAGTCCCCCTAAGTGGTCTTTCTGCTTGTACCCTTTTCCTCTTAAAACCATTCTCCACAAAAGAGATTTCACCATCAATTGCTTCTCTTTGTGTTTAGATTAAAATATAAACCAAATACTATGGTCTTTGTATCAGTTGGGTCCTTGAAGAGAGGGAGTTAGAAATGCTAAGTTTTAGGGGGAAAAACAACTTTGAAAGAAGGGGAAGAGCAGGATTTGTCAGAGATAATGAAAGAGCAATGCAGATCTGAAAAGGTCTCTATACCCGCGACAGCTTGCTGTGGAATGACAGTTATTCACTACCCCAAGGAAATTATTTTCGCATATAACACATGTAAGCCATATATATATATGGCTAATATATATTATCTTAAAAGCTGTGATGGATCTCACGGGGTAGAGCTGGAAGCTGTCAATTAACCACTTTCCTTGCAGTGGGGCATACTTGAAGATGAATTTGGGTAGTGAGTTCCTGTACCTGCTAGTCTTAAAGGCTCTGGTGCTTTAGTCCTCATTCAAAGTTTCAAATTCATCTGTTAACACCCTTCCTTGCAGTCACTGCTCCCTAATTTTCCTATACACACAAAGTCCTTTCTTGCCTCGGAATCTATGAACATTGTTTCCTCTGGAGTATTTTTGGTATGTATTAGTTCTGATAACAAACCTATCAGGTGAGTATAATGATTATTACCATTTTACAGATGAGGAAACTGAGGCACAAAGAAATTAATTAACTTCCCCAGGGTTTCACATCTAGTATTTGTAGAGCAGGGCTTCTAAGCCAAGAGTCTGTCTCCAGACTTGCGATTAATGTTTCTACTCTACTTTTCTTATTTTATAGATATTCTCATGGCTCAGGTCCCAGCTTCATGATTACCTTCTCATGGAATCGTTCAGAACTACCCTCACTTTAGTAATACTCAAACCCACCCCAGTTACTATTTGTAATCTCTAGTATATTGTCACAGACTTAATCTAAATATAAAATTTTCTTTTTGCTCTTGGCTTTGACATTTATTTTGTCTTACCATACAAGAATGTAGCCTCTTTGAGGCCATGTCTGCAGTTCAATGTGCTCTCCTTTACACTCATAATAAAGCCTGGCCTTCATAGAAGCTCTTTAAGTATTTTGTTTTTTTTTTTAAAAGATGAATTACCAAATCTTTCATTCTCATAAAAAAGAAAAATATTAGGCTGTATTCATCTTGGAAATAAATATATCTCTAATGAATAAGTAGATGCTGAAATCTATTATTTTCTTTTTTTATTCTTACCTAAGAAGGGTTTCATGATAACTCATATCTGAAAAACACTATGTTAAAAGGGAAACTAGAAAATGTTTGGGCTTTTAAAAGTCATATACATATAGATATCTCTTTATCACCTATCAGTCATCTCTCATCTATCTATGCACACATAAATACATGTACACACACACACAGCATAGCAAGGACTGCTTCATTAAAATAGGTAGGAAAAAAAATTAGGTCTGTTGGGTATTGACTTAACTTGAAATGCCTTAGAGGGGATTCATAGCTTCTTATACATTTCTTACTAAGCCAGTTGGCATCATAGAAGCCTCTGATTGTGAGTGGTGCCAAGTCCATGGGAAAGAACCATGTAATGTGCCCCAGAGGTATACATATCCCCCCACCAAGCCTTTCCTAAAGGGGCCTGCGGCTGTTAGCCATATCGGGGAAAGGGAAAAAAAAAGATCCTTCAGAGGTTATAAGATTATGAATCTGAACCAACACTAATCCCCATTTACAACTACATGGTTTGCTAGTCAGAATGGAAATCTATATTCCAGGTGACAAATTCTTAGACCAGTATAACCCACGTTAGGTTTAATGCTACCACTGAAACATCCTCAGAATGTAGAATAAGAATTAATATATTTAGCAATTGGAAGAATTCCAAAGTAGTTTCATTATCCATAGGGTCAAGGCCATTAGCTTTGGAATTGTCAAATAAGTCTCAGGAATTGCCTTCCACCTTTGCTCCCATCCCTGAACTATGCTCCCATCCCATTCGCTGTGTTGGGACACAGGGAATCAAGACTGCAACGCTGGGGGAATTAAGAGTTTATATGTATTGACAAAAACTTGAAAGATGCAAGAGGTTTAACTTCTGTTGGTGCAAAACTAGGTAGGTCTTGGAGAATGACTGTGAATTATTACAGTTGGAGATACTAATCACAGCTGTAGTTCCAGATTTGTTTTCTTTATTGGAGGAAATAAAAATATTCCCTGCACCTAATATGCAGCTATTACAATCCTCTCCCCGCCCCCATCTTATTAATAAAGATAATAAGAAGCAGTTTGCAGAGAGAGCAGAACATCTTTATTGGTTTTCCCTAAAGCTACACCAATTTTCCTGTTTTCTGTTATAATCTTTCTCCTTTAAACTTTATAGAGTATTCATACCCATCTTAATGTCTTAAATAAAATGTGTTTGCTCTTTCCTTACTATAGTTATCTTCTATAAAAACATTGATAGTCATATAAGCATCTTTAAATGACTCATATCTTTTAAAATTTTATACTTCCCACATGATAGGAATAGATATGTCTGGTTGAGATGGTACTAATTAAAATGTTAATTATAATTAAGAAACACATGCGGATTATTCAGAGTCTTGACAATTTTTTATGACTGTGCCATTTATTAAAAGGCTCAAAAATTTATTATCTTTTAATGTTTATTTTTGAGAGAGCGAGAAAGAGAGAAAGAGACAGAGACAGATCATGAATGAGGGAGGGGCAGAGAGAGAGGAGACACAGAATCTGAAGTAGGCTCCAGGCTCCAAGCTGTCAGCACAGAGCCCGACATGGGGCTTGAAACCATGAACCGTGAGATCATGACCTGAGCTGAAGTCGGACGCTTAACTGACTGAGCCACCCTGGTGACCCAAAAGGCTCAATAAATTTAAAGATAAATTTTATGGTGCATGTTCTAATTCTAACATCTTTAGTCTTTCTCCCTGTGCAGTCTATGCCCTTTATCCCTAGGACCTTAACACTCCCACCTCCAAAAGGGTCCTTTCCTTTCTTCACAAACTAAAAGATGGTCTTGATCAGTAAGGTAGGGCAATTCCTGGGCTGAATGTAGATGCTGTGGTTTTTAAGCGTGTGTCAAGCACCAATTCTGGTACCCCCAGGTTTTTCTAGATATTGTAGTACACTTTAATTTTTCCCTAAATGGGATATTGCACAACGGGGTCACACAAGGGAAACATGTCCCATATTCATGTTTAAAAACAAAACAAAACAAAACAAAACTGTAGCTAGGGTGCCTGGGTACCTCAATCAGTTAAGTGTCTGACTCTCGATTGCAGCTCAGGTCATGATCTCAGAATTTGTGAGTTCCAGCCCTGCATTGGGCTCCGTGCTAACAGTGAGGAGCTGCTTGGGATTCTCTCTCTCCTTCTTTAGTAGGGAGTTCTTCCCCTGCTTGTTTTCTCTCTCTGTCTCAAATTAAAAAAACAAAAAGAAAAAAGAACCCAAAAAACCCAATAACTTGGGGTGCCTGGGTGGCTCAGGCAGTTAAGTATCTGACTTTGGTTCAGTTCATGATCTCATGGTTCATGAGTTTGAGCCCCACTTCGGGCTCTGTGCTGACAGCTCAGAGCCTAGAACCTGCTTCAGATTCTGTGTCTCCCTCTCTCTCTGACCCTCCCTGACTCACACTCTATCTCTCTCTCCAAAATAAATAAACATTAAAAAAATAATGACTAAAAAATTATTATACCAAGGTGGATTTGGGGAAAACATAGTAGCAGTGGTAGCATACATTTTGGATCTTCCAAATACTTACCTTAAAAACAGAGCAGCCTGATAGCAAAACCAAAAACCTGTAGATAATACTTCCAACCAAACTACATATCCTCTCAAATCCCCAAATGCAAGTAAGTTGGAACAAAGTACCAACTAGGCTGAGTTTTCATATGCATGTACAATTAGGAAGCAGAGAGCTGAGGGCTGTGGTGGGCGGGGGCAGTTCAACATCTAGTTGGCTGGAGGCGCCACTTCAAGGCTGATGGTGGCCAAGGCCCATGCGTGTGGTTGACTGGATAGGGCCAAGGCACCAATACGAAATTAAATCGGGGGCATTGTTCCACAGTGTACCCGCTCTGGGCTCAGGGGACCCCATGCGTGGTGAGGAGCAGATGGAAGAGGTAGAAACATATGTGCCCTAGCTCTAGTCTGGGGCTGGCTGCCAGCTGGCATGCCTGTGTGTAGTGCACAGTTGTTCCTGGGAGTCTGGGACCCCTGCCCAGAGCAGAAACACTCTGACACAGTAAACTTGAAAGTGTAGTAGGGGAGTTTAGGTCAGCAGCTGCAACTGGGAGTGGGTGCTACTGCCTTCTCAGGTGATTTGGGTGTAAGGGGTCTGTGGACCGATCTGTGTGGTGTGGAGCAGTATAGCCTCAGGAACTTTGAAACTGGTACTCCAAGACTCACTCTTGTTTTAAAAATTGCAGTTCTAGTATAGTTAACATATAGTGTTACATTAGTTTCAGATGTACGATATAGAGATTCCACAATTCCACACACTGAGTACTCAGGGCCCATCATGACAAGTGCACTCTTTAATCCCCGTCATCTATTTCACCCATCTCTCTTCTGGTAACCACCAGTTTGTCCTCTTTAGTTAAGAGTCTGTTTTTTGTTGTTTTGGTCTGTCTCTGTTTTCCTCTGTTCCTTTGTTTTGCTTCTTAAATTCCACATATGTGTTAAAAAACACATGGTGTTTGTCTTTCTGTGACTGAGTGACTTCACTTAACATTATATTCTCTAGTGTCCAGTCACGTTTTTGCAAATGGCAAGATTCCATTCTTTTTTTTTTTTTTTTATGGCAGGGTAGTATTCCATTGTGTGTGTGTGTGTGTGTGTGTGTGTGTGTTTGTGTGTGTGTGTGTATGGTCACATTGATTCATCTGTCAATGGACACTTGAGTTGTTTCCATAATTTGGCTATTGTAAATAATGCTGCAATAAACATAGGAGTGCACGCCACCAAAAAACTACTAGAACTGTTAAGTGAATTCAGTAAAGTTGCAGGATACAAAATCAATATGTGGAAATCTATCACTTTTCTATACACTAATAATGAAGTATTGAAAAGAGAAATTAAGAAAATAATCCCATTTATAATTACACCAAAAATAAAAAAATACCTAGGAATAAACTTAACCAAGGAGGTGAAAGATCTGTACTTTAAAAACTATAAAACACTCATGAAAGTAATTGAAGATGACACAAATGGAAAGATATTTTATGCTCATAGATTGGAAGAACAAAAATTGTTTAAAATGTCCATACTACCCAAAGCAGTTTACAGATTTAATGCAATCTTTATCAAAATACTAACAGCATTTTTCACAGAAATAGAACGAATAATTTTAAAATTGGTAAAAGACCCTGAGTAGCCAAAGCAATCTTGAAAAAGAAGAACAAAACTGGAGGTGTTATAATCACATATTTCAAGATAGACTACAAAGCTGTAGTCATCAAACAGTATGATACTGGTACAAAAATAGACACATACATCAACGGAACAGAATAGAAAATCCAGAAATGAACCCAAAGCTATATAGTCAATTAATCTTCCACAAAATAGAAAACAATATCCAATGGGGAAAAAGACAGTCTCTTCAATAAACAGTATTGGCAAAACTGGACAGTAACATACAAAAAATGAAACTGAACCACTTTCTGATACCATACACAAAAATAAACTCAAAATAGGTTAAGGACCTACATGTGATCCCTGAAACCATAAAAATCCTAGAAGAGAACACAGGCAGTAATTTCTCTAGGGCTTTCTTTCAAGACAGGATTCTACCCTCAGTGGAAAGTACTGACAGTGGAATGGAATGAAAATTGAAAGGAACAGAAAGAAAATATATATATATATATGATTAGAGGTTAGGGAGGAGAATAGAGTCAGAGATCTCAGAAATCAAGGTGTCATATTTTTTAATTTTTAAAATTTATTTATTTATTTATTTATTTATTTATTTATTTAGATAACAAGTGAGTGGGAGAGGGACAGAAAGGGAGAGAGAGAATCTTAAGCAGTCTCCACGCCCACTGTGAAGGCTGACTCAGGGCTCCATTTCATGACTCAGATCATGACCTGAGGCAAAATCAAGAGTTGGACACTTCACTGATTAAGCCACATAGGCACCCCAAAAAGAGAGGACTTCATGACATTAGAAAAGGTATCTGAACCGAGTTTCCTAACAATGTACAAGGATGAAATTTACCAAAAATGAGGTACAGAAAATTATCAACTCTCAGAAAAGTTGCCATAAAAAATAAGTATAAGGGGAAAAGAACATTCCTACAGGGATTAAACTCTGAGGAAATACATGCTCATAAAACAGAAAAAAACTGTAACATATTATTTAAAA
The DNA here is from genome assembly GCF_023721935.1 of Panthera uncia. Lineage (NCBI taxonomy): Eukaryota > Metazoa > Chordata > Mammalia > Carnivora > Felidae > Panthera > Panthera uncia. The sequence goes on from NW_026058547.1 coordinate 9,566, forward strand.
ATGAGCCAAAAGATACAAAGAAGATGATTTAAAACGTTTCAGAACAACATAAATCAGAATTAGAAAATCTCAGAAAGTGGGGAAAAAATCAAATAGAAACAAAAGAAAAAACATTTTATAAATGAAGACTAGAAAAAATAGAAGAAGAAACAAATATTGAAGGCAAGTGTGGTAGATAAATAGTACTCCTGCCCCCTTTTCTCTGCTCCCCCTCCAACTCCCCTTTCCATGAAAAAAAAAGATGGCATCAGGTCGTAATCACTGGAACCTATAAATGTTACTTTATATAAAAACAGGGTCTTTGAAAATGTGATTCAGAGTCTTGAGAAGATACCCAGGATATCAGGGTGCGTTCTAAATTCAATCACATATACCCTTCTAAGAGGGAGGCAGGGAAAGTTTTGATGATACACAGAACAAGAGATGATGCGGTAAAAGTAAAGATAGGGATTGGAGTAATGTGGACGCAAGTCAAAGAAAGCTGGCAGCCACTAGAAGCTGGAAGAGTCAAGGAAAGGATTCTTTCCTAGAACTTCCAGAGGGTCAGTGGCTCTGCTAACAGTGGGATTGTGGGTCAGTGATACAGATTTTAAACTTCTGGTTTTTAAAGTTATGAGAAATAAATTTAGTGTTTAAGGCACTAAGTTTGTGGTAATTTGTTATAGCAGCCATATGAAACTAATACCATAGACAACTAACGCAACATAGGGAGAATAGGTGTCCTTAAAGATGAAAATCAAAGCAAGTATACTATAACAAATACTAAAAATTATAATTCAATAAAACCTTACTGAATATATTAAAAAATGGAAGTACATATTAAATGAACATACCATGTACTTGAGAATATTGACCTAAAATGACTAACACAAGGACATATTTTTAGTAAATTACTGAATTTTTAAGAAAAGAAAGAAATCATTTGGGCATCTAGCCAGAAATGGTGCATGTGGTTTAGAAGAGAAATAGGGGCACCTGGGTGGCTCAGTTGTAAGCGCTGGACTTCAGCTCAGGTCATGATCTCACTGTTCGTTGGTCCAAGCCCTGCATCGGGCTCTGTGCTGACAGCTCAGAGCCTAGAGCCTGCTTCGGATTCTGTGTCTCCCTCTCTCTCTGCCCCTCTGCCGCTTGTGCTCTGTCTGTCTCTCTCTATCTCTCTCAAAAATAAATATTAAAAAAAAATTTTAAAGAAGAGAAATAAAATTGAATCATGTCAGTCTTTGTGACAGCAACTTTTTATGCCAAAGAAAATACAGTAACATCTTTAAGATATTAAGAGAAAGAATATGTGAGTCAAGAATTTATATCTGGAAAAAACTGGCCTTCCAATTAAAAGGAGATATGCACACACACTGTTATCAGTATTTAAGAAATCATGCAGAATTATTCCCAGAGTTATTTCTAAGGAATCTACTACAAAATAAATTTCAGAGTATCAAAATGAATTGATACAGTGATGTAAGACTGGAGAGGATGACTAAACGTGTGGTTCTTAGTAAAACTGAGAATAAATGAGAATGTAAAGAGAAAGGTATTAAAATAGGTAATAGGTAGTAGATCTGTGATTTGACAGTGTAAATATAATTATAAAAATGGGGAAAGAATAAGAGTGGCATAGGCAAAAAAATATAATTGCTTTATTTATACTAGTGGTAGTACTATTAATACTATTATGTCTGAAGCTCTTGTATTTTTAATATGGGGTGAAACAAAAAAGTAATTATGAGATACCCTAATCCCATCATCTCTGTTCTTAACAATCATGATCCTCAGTATGGAAGAAAGGTGATACAGAATAATGTAGATGAATTTAGACAAGAATCTCATAGTCATGCCTTTGAGTTGGAAATGTTATTTACTCATGAGCATTGTATCAATATCTATCTGCCTGTATTTATCTATATCCCATTCTGTCCACTAAAAAGGAAACAATGACCAAAACAGTAGCAATGAGCATGGCTTACACACAGATTGCCAACTTGAAATATCAGTTCCCATTATAAGGGGACATGGCTTCTTGGATAGATGGCTGATTGTAGATCAGGTAATGTAACAGATGACCCTAAAACATCTTGACATATTAGCTATCAAGGAAGCTATCAAAAATACTCTGGCTATATCAAGAAGATTTAGGAGCTAACTTAAAGGGTCTTCCACTAGCGGAAGATTGAGCAATTTGAGGTTAAAAAAGATAAGAATTAGATTGGGTTTAAACTCATAAAGCTTTTTTTATTCCTGAGTTTATAATGATATTTTTTAAAATGCCAATTGCTCACGTTTTGAAAATGAGAGAGAGCAAATTCATTTTCTTGCAAACAGGTTAAATAAGAGACAGAACTGAGCATTTATCTTGCTTTTTCCATAAGAACCATTTCACTAGATAGCCACAAAGAAAAAGAGAAGTGCATCATTAAAAAATCATTACAGCTACTACATGAAAAAAAGTGATAGAATTAGAATATCACCTTTTTATAACCCCACTGAATTTAATTAATGGATCCGGGTCTGAGCATCAACCGCTGCCAGCATCAGAAAAAGGAAGCAACTCCGTATTATGTGCTTCCTCATGGCAGCACCCAATAGAAACACCCATCCCCCCATTGTTTTTTCCTTAAAGGGATTGAATCTGAGTTTGGTCAAGCATCTTAATCCAGAAGTCAATTTGCAGGAAACTCAGACAACATGTTGAACTGTACCATGAATGTAAAATTAGCAAAAAGCAGACTGGAAAAACTACAGGCCAAATGGCCAGGTTCTTCATCATATAAACCGTAAAAACAACAACATAAAAAAATTGGCTTAGAGGGGACGAAAGTGTTGCCTTGAATTTTCCCTTAATGACATCATCCCATTTCTTTATCATATTTGATTAAAAGTTCAACTGGATATGGGTTGTCTGGGTGGCTCAGTCAGTTAAGTCTGCGACTTCAGCTCAGGTCATGATCTTGTGGTTCATGGGTTTGAGCCCCACATCAGGCTCTGTGCTGACAGTTCAGTCTGGAGCCTGCTTCAGATTCTGTGTCTCCCTCTCTTTCTGCCCTTCCCCTGTTGACACTCTGTCTCTCTTTCTCAAAAATAAATAAACATTAAAACAATTTTTAAAAGTTCAGTTGGATAAAGAGTCCTATGTTAGCAATAGTTACCTTTTAATATTTTGAAGGCATTGCACCATCATCCTTTACTTTTCCATGTGACTGTTGAAAAGTCAAAAGCCATTCTGGGGGCTCATGGATGGCTCAGTCAGTTAAGCATCCAATTCTTGATTTCAGCTCAGATCATGATTTTGTGGTTTGTGAGTTAGAGCCTCTCCTCGGGCTCTGTGCTGGCAGCTTGGACCCTGCTTGGGATTCTCTCTCTCCCTCTCTCTCTGCCCCACCCATGGTCACTATCTCTCTCACACAAATAAATAAACTTAAAAAAGCCATTCTGATACCTAGTCACTTGTTTCTGAGAATTTTAACCTGTTCGCTGAAATCTTTTTGGATATTTACTTTGTCTTCAAGTGCTTACATTTCACCATGATGAATTTTAATGTAACTCTATTTCTCATTCCTTGAGTTAGAAATTCTGTGGAATTTTTATTTTCAAAAATTGTATCCTTCAGTTTTAAAATCAGAAATTTTAAACATAGTTGATATTTTCTTTTGAGAAAATCCTGTTACTTTAATGTGGAAGTTCCTGGATCAATCAGTATATTAGTAAGTTAAGTCCAATAATATATTTAACAGATATATCATGACCAGATAGGGTTCCCTGCAGGAACGCAGGGGTGTAAATTTGAAAATCAATAAATTTGTCATATTAGTAATAAAAGAAGAAAGCGATCAGATGATCTAATAGATATGGGAAAAGCATTTGATAATTTCAATATCTGTGCATGATAAAAATCTCTCAGTCAGCCAGAAAAACAGAAGAGATTCCACAAACTTATATATCCAAAACTAATGGCTAAAATCATAGTTAATGATAGAACACTGAATTCCTTACTTTTGAGGTTTGGAAAAGGATAAATTATGTCCACCATCCCTACTCTCAATTCTGTTTTTTTTTTTTTTTTTCCTGATATGCTAAGATTCAGATTAGCTTTCTTCTTGAATTTTGCCAATTCAGGTGTTTAAGTGTGTGTTTTCTCAAGTCAACCAACTCCATTTTTACTGTTCCATATGGGTTAAATCTTTGAAAGTTTGTTTCTTGTCAATTATTTTCTTTTTTTCCTGTTTTAGTTATATTTATCCTAGTATTTTTTTTCCTCCCCCCACTTAACCAAATCCCTTTTCTGTAACTGTAATAAGGTTTCAGGTGAGGCTCCAACATGTCATGATTAGTGTGGGATTCCAGCCAGTTAACTTTGTTTATATCTTTTGTAGTAGGTAAGTTTAAAATTTTTGAGGTTTAAAATCTGCCAGTCTTTTCATACAGATCATTTAGGTTTTTGTGTTTGCTTAGAAAGTTTATTTCCACCTTGATAGAATTAAAGTATTTGGCTTCTAATGCTTTAATAATTGTTTTAGTGTTTAGCCCTTTAATCAATTTGATTTATGTGTGTGTTGGGGGGCGGTGTAGAGTGGTTTGGTGTTTGACATGATTTTCAAGTAGATAGCAGATGTCCAATATAATTTATTAAGTGATCTATACTCTCCCCACTGGTGTCAATGCCTGCCAATTTTATTCAGACTAAAGTTCTATATATGTGTTTGTATTTTTTAATGGAATCTATAGTCTGCTCCCTTTACATCTTCATCAATTTCTGTGCAAGTTTATACTGTTTCATTTACAGTAACTACATATCTTAATTGCTGATGGGGCAATATTTTCTTACTGTGTTTATTCATTTTTTCCCATATGAGATGTATAATTAGATTTTGATGTTCCATAAAAATTCTGTTGAGATTTTATTTGAGAATATTTTGAATTTCTGGGTACATTGTGAGATAGTTAATTTTAGTTAATTTTTATTCTCAGCTCATTTTAATTCTATCAATTTTCTAAGGATAGTGACTATGTCTGTTTGGTCCATGATTTTATTCCTACTGCCTAATATAGTGTTGGCATGCAATAAGATATTTTATATGTATTGGATACCTGGGAGGCTCAATCAGTTGAGTGTCCGACTCTTGATTTTGGCTCACGTCATGATCCCATGGTTATGGGATTGAGTCCCCTTTGGGCCTCATACTGAATGTAGAGCCTGCTTGAGATTCTCTCTCTCTCCCTCTGGCCTTCTCCTCTACTCCCACATGCTCTCATTCTCTCTCTCTAAAAATAAAAACAAAAAATATATGTTAACAAATAAATATTTGTATAATTTTTCTTTATAACTGATATACTATTCACTGTAATAAAAATATAATACTATTGGCACTAGGCCCACTGAAGCAAAAATATCTCCTATCATTAAAACATTATCTCCTTAAATTCAGAAAAATCTCAGGAAGGAAAAGATAGATTGCTTTGTGTATGTGTGTGAACATACATTTATGGCAAGTTGTGCTCAACATAATAAAAAAGGATATATTTGGTTTTATTTGAACATCTACTGCTAATTACATGATTTGTACTAATGCCAGTAATAGTAATAAAATTATTAAAAATGTTAACTGTATGCTCCTTTGTGACTTTAACATTTAAGTAATTGGTTTTAAAAAATCTGTTTATAAATTTAATTTGGTTAACATAGGCAAGAATCCGTCATATATTTCATATTGTTCCTTAGAGTTGTGTTTCTATTTTTAAAAATTTAGCTTTGGCTCTGCAAAGGAATAGTGTTTTTTTTTTTTTTTTTTTTTTCATTCAAAACACTAAAGGAGACTTTTCTTTCTCCTCTTTTCATTTTGTAAACAGATTGCTTCATGGTACCAATCTTATTCTAGACTCTTCTGTATCCTGTGTCCTTCTTTCTCTCCAAGGGCTAGGAACATGGAACTACCTAGCCTTGCTTGGTGTTCTGCCTCTGAATGCTGGCTATAAGAACAGAAGTGCTTCATTCAGTACCTTTGACAGGTTTCTGATTTAACAACGAAGGATTCCAAGTTTACAATTTACTCACACTTTCATTATCCAAGACAGGTACCCTAAAGCTGCAAAGATAATAAAATAAATAAAATAAATTGGAAACCTTTAAGGACAGATGAATTGCCTCTCTCATATTATCTCAATCGCTGTCTGTTAATCTTTGGTAGACAATTACCAACTTCATACGTTTCCAAAATGAAGGAAAGGTAGGTGCCATTTCCCTTTTCTGATCTAGATATTTCTTTTTTTTTTTTTTTAATTTTTTTTTTTAAACGTTTTTTATTTATTTTTGGGACAGAGAGAGACAGAGCATGAACGGGGGAGGGGCAGAGAGAGAGGGAGACACAGAATCGGAAACAGGCTCCAGGCTCCGAGCCATCAGCCCAGAGCCTGACGCGGGGCTCAAACTCACGGACCGCGAGATCGTGACCTGGCTGAAGTCGGACGCTTAACCGACTGCGCCACCCAGGCGCCCCTGATCTAGATATTTCTTACGGAGTAAATGCTTTGATAAAAAGCTAAGAGTGAGAGTATGATTTATTATAGTGTCAATTCTGTAATGTAAACTTTTTTGAATATATTGATATGTTAAGCTCATAGCTCTTGGTTTTATCTCAGGCCAATGCAGGAAAGTCTGAGAGTCTTAGCATGTAAATTTCTTTCCCTTGTATTGTTTGACAGCATGCCAACTTAAATCTTTTCCACTGCTTGTTTTAAATGTTGAAAATAGTTTTGTTCATCATACTTAAACATTATAAAAGCCATTTATGAAAAGCTGACAGCTAATATCATCCTCAATGGGGAAAAACTAAGAGCTTTCCCCCTGGGAACAGGAACACGACAGGGATGTCCACTCTCGCCGCTGTTGTTTAACATAGTGTTGGAAGTCCCAGCATCAGCAACCAGACAACAAAAGGAACTCAAAGGCATTAAAATTGGCAAGGAAAAAGTCAAACTGTCACTTTTTGCAGACGACATGATACTCTACATGGAAAACCCAACAGACTCCACCAAAAGTCTGCTAGAACTGATGCATGAATTCAGCAAAGTCGCAGGGTAAAAAATCAATGTACAGAAATTGGTTGCATTTATACATACCAATAGTGAGAGAACAGAAAGAGAAATAAAGAAACTGATCCCATTCACAATTGCACCAAGAAGCATAAAATACCTAGGAATAAACCTAACCAAAGATGTAAAAGATCTGTATACTGGGCGCCTGGGTGGCGCAGTCGGTTAAGCGTCCGACTTCAGCCAGGTCACGATCTTGCGGTCTGTGAGTTCGAGCCCGCGTCAGGCTCCGGGCTGATGGCTCGGAGCCTGGAGCCTGTTTCCGATTCTGTGTCTCCCTCTCTCTCTGCCCCTCCCCCGTTCATGCTCTGTCTCTCTCTGTCCCAAAAATAAATAAAAAAAAAAAAAAAAAAAAAAGTGAAAAAAAAAAAAAAAAAAGATCTGTATACTGAAAACTATAGAAAGCTTGTGAAGGAAAGTGAAGAAGATACAAGGAAATGGAAAAACATTCCATGCTCATGGATTGGAAGAATAAATATTGTTAAGATGTTAATACTACCCAAAGCAATCTACACATTCAATGCAATCCCAATCAAATTTGCACCAGCATTCTTCTCGAAGCTAGAACAAGCAATCCTAAAATTCATATGGAACCACAAAAGACCCCAAATAGCCTAAGTAATATTGAAGGAGAAAACCAAAGCAGGAGGCATCACAGTCCCAGACTTTAGCCTCTACTACAAAGCTGTAATCATCAAGAGAGTATGGTATTGGCACAAAACAGACACATAGACCAATAGAATAGAACAGAGAACCCAGAATTGGACCCACAAATGTATGGCCAACTAATCTTTGAAAAAGCAGGAAAGAATATCCAATGGAAAAAAGACAGTCTCTTTAACAAATGGTGCTGGGAGAACTGAACAGCAACATGCAGAAGAATGAAACTAGACCACTTTCTTACATTATACACAAAAATAAACTCAAAATGGATGAAAGACTTGAATGTGAGAGGAAACCATCAAAACCCTAGAGGAGAAAGCAGGAAAAAACCCCAATGACCTCAGCTGCAGCAATTTCTTACTCGACACATCTCCAAAAACAAGGGAATTAAAAGCAAAAATGAACTATTGGGACCTCATCAAGATAAAAAGCTTCTGCACTGCAAAGGAAACAACCAACAAAACTAAAAGGCAACCAACGGAATGGGAAAAGATATTTGCAAATGACATGTCAGACAAAGGGCTAGTATCCAAAACCTTTAAAGAGCTCACCAAACTCCATACCCAAAAAACAATCCAGTGAGGAAATGGGCAGAAGGCATGAATAGACACTTTTCTAAAGAAGACATCTAGATGGCCAACAGACACATGAAAGGATGCTCAACATCACTCCTCATCAGGGAAATACAAATCAAAACCACCCTCAGATACCACCTCACACCAGTCAGAGTGACTAAAATGAACAAATCAGGAGACTATAGATGCTGGTGAGGATGTGGAGAAATGGGAACCCTCTTGCACTCTTGTTGGGAATGCAAACTGGTGCAGCCACTCTGGAAAACAGTGTAGAGGTTCCTCAAAAAGTTACAAATATATCTACCTTATGACCCAGCAATAGCACTGCTAGGGATTTACCCAAGGGATACAGGAGTGCTGATGCATAGGGGCCCATGGACCCCAAAGTTTATAGCAGCACTTTCAACAACAGCTAAATTATGGAAAGAGCCTAGATGTCCATCAACTGGTGAATGGATAAAGAAGATGTGGTTTATATATACAATGGAATACTACTTGGCAATGAGAAAGAATGAAATCATGCCATTTGCAGCAATGTGGATGGAACTGGAGGGTATTATGCTAAGTGAAATAAGTCATACAGAGAAAGACAGATACCATATGTTTTCACTCATGTGAATCTTGAGAAACTTAACAGAAGACTATAGGGGAGGTGAAGAGGAAAAAAAAAAGTTATAGAGGGAGGGAGGCAAACCCTAAGAGACTCTTGGATAGTGAGAACAAACTGAGGGTTGATGGTGTGGGGAGAGGGGAAAGTGGGTGATGGGCACTGAGGAGGGCACTTGTTGGGATGAACACTGGGTGTTGTATGGAAACCAATTTGACAATAATTTATATTATTAAAAAAAAGGAAATAGTTTTGGTCGTGTATTTTAGGCTGGCGAAATAACTTAAATAGTACCTTACTATTTAGCAGCCATTTGCACACACATTAATGACAACATGAAATAAAAGTAAGCAAAATCCTTTCCAACTGATTTAAAAACCAATTTAATAGAGATGTTTTAAATATGTATCATATTAGGTTTTTAAAAATATTATAAGCTGCTTTAACTTGAGATCGTTATGTTCATATGTTTTTTAAATTAATTTTTTTCATTAATCATAACATTTATTAGGTCACTAAATATTGAAAAATTAAGTCCTTGTTTATAGCTGCATAATAATTAATCTTGTGATTATATAGTGATTTATGTAGCCATGCTCCTGTATTATAGACTGAACTGTGTCTCCCAGCCTCTATTCATATGTTGATGGTTTAACTCCCTCAGTGTGGCTATATTTTGAGTTGGGGCCTTGATGGAAGTAATTTAGGTTAAATGAGGTTATAAGAGTCGGGACCTAATTCAGTAGGACTGGTGTTCTTATAAGATGAGGAAGAGACACCAGAGACCAATCTCTTTCTATGGAGGAAAGGCCATGTAAGGACACAGTGAGAAAGCAACATGGAGGCTCAGGAGAGAGTCTCACCAGAAACCAACCCTAGTAGCACCTTGAGCTTGAACTTCCAGTGTCCAGAACAGTGAGAAATAAATTCCTATTGTTTGTCTAACCAAAATACTGAATCCATGGTATTTTGTTATGGTAGCCCAAGCAGACTAAGACATCCTGTTCATGAATTTTTAATTTGTTTTATATATTTCACCATTACTATTTTACTATTATATTTTACTACTGACTATTCTATATGTTTTACTAAATGTTTTACTATTATATTGATATAACTGGAATTCTTGTAGTCTTGTCCATAAATCTTTGTGTACAGGCATCTCTATTTTTTTCTAGTCTAATTCAGTATGTGGAAATACTGAGCAAAAGCTAGGAGAAATTTTTGTCTAGAACTTTTTTGTCCAGACATGTTTTATATAAGTTTATATTTCTATGTCATAGTTGCATATGAGAGCCCCTTTCATCATAGGCTTGCCAAAAGTTCATTTTACCAAAAAATTCTTTCCAAAGTAAAAAGTAAAAAAAAATATCATTCAAATTTATGTTACTTTGGTTATTTTTGAATTTGATAATCTTTATTTTTTTTAAATTTTTTTAACGTTTTTTTATTCTTATTTTTGAGACAGAGAGAGACAGAGCATGAACGGGGGAGGGTCAGAGAGAGAGGGAGACACAGAATCTGAAACAGGCTCCAGGCTCTGAGCTGTCAGCACAGAGCTGGACGCAGGGCTCGAACTCACGGACCGTGAGAACATGACCTGAGCCGAAGTCGGCCACTTAACCGACTGAACCACCCAGGTGCCCCTGAATTTGATAATCTTTAAATATTTATGGATTATTCCTTACTTCTTCTACATTGAATTGTTTTTCATGTTCCTTCCCCATTTTTCTGGTTGTGTACACTTTTTAATACTAATGATAGAATCTTTGCAAATTCCTTCTGTTTCGCCTAATATATAATTGATTTAGCGTTTTAAAAAAAAGCCATACCTAAGTTATATCTCCATTAGACATTTAGAATATTCATTTATTCACCTGTTCTTTGATGAATATTTGTTGAATACTTTCTATGTGCATAGCAGTATATTGGGTCCTTGTATTAGAGCACTGAACAAAATACTGTCTGTATCCTCTGAAATTATATTCTCATGAAGAAGCAACAGAAAGCAAGCAATGTGTAAAGACCTTAAAATAGAATAAAGGGTATAGGGAGGGTGGGTGGGGTGGTTGCTGTTTTATATATAGATGTGTCAGGAAGGCCTCTGACAAAGTGACTTAGGTCTAGGGAAAATTCAAGAGTGGACTAAGTAACTTTGTGGAGGTAAAGCTTTCCAAGAAGGGGGAGATGCAAATGCAAAGGACTTAAAGCCAATGTGTCCTCCCATGATGTCAGTTTTTAAAACTTGTATATTGTTGCTATTATTACCTTTTTAGGAGTCTACATACTGTATGAATTTAGTATTAAATAAAAGATGACTCCTCATTTAAGTACTAAAATGATTAGAATTAAAGTTACTAGTCTGGGGGAACCTGGGTGGCTCAGTCCGTTAAGTGTCCGACTTCAGCTCAGGTCATCTCACAGTTCATGGGTTCGAGCGGCACATCAGGCTCTGTGCTGACAGCTCAGAGCCTGGAGCCTGCTTCAGATTCTCCCTCGCTCTCTGCTCCTCCCCTACTCATGCTTTGTCTCTCAAAAATAAATAAACATTGAAAGAAAAAAATTTAAAAAAAGTTGCTAGTCTGTATTCTTTTTGGTTAATTGCTCAACTACTATTTTTGAGCTATACAATTTCTTAAACACTTAAACATATCGGTGAACAAACAGGTATAACTTTCACACTTTTTGATTATTACTGTATGTTATAGCTATGTTTAAATGATGGTGGGAGCTAGTGCATGGGTTAGTGTAAAACTTAGGAACTTTATGGCAGCATTTCCAAGCATGAATTCCATGAAATATTATTTGAAAAATGTCAATATCTTTCCAAGAAAATATTTTCTTTGTCAAATAGATTTTGGAAATGCTATGTATCATTCCCTTCTATGAAGAGCTTTCCCAGTAACAAATTGTAAATAAGTCAATCAGAGAAAGAAAGAAAATACCAGATGATTTTACTCGTATGTGACATTTAAGAAACAAAACAAATGAGCAAAGGAAAAAAAAGAGAGAGAGAAAGACAAGTCAAGAATTGACTCTTAACTGTAGAGAACAAACTGATGGTTACCAGAGGGGAAGTGGTGGGGGGGATGGGTAAAATGGGTGATGGGGATTAAGGAGTGCACTTGTGATGAGCACTAGAAGATGTATGGAAGTGTTGAATCACTATATTGTAGACCTGAAACTAATATTACACTGTATGTTAACTATGCTGGAATTTAAAATAAAAAATAATTTCAAATGCAAAGGCCTTGAAGATAATGTGTACTTGTATTAGAATAATGATAGCTAGATAAAATTTCAATAAACACACTTTTTAAAAAAAATTTTTCTGTTGAATATTTATTGACATGCTATGGGAAAGCATCTTGTGAAACAATGGATTATTAGATAAGTACATTGAACTTCATTTTTCCTCCTTGGAAACCAGTTGGGTATTATGAGATAAACTACCTCACCAAATCACAAATTAATCATAATTAAATCATCTTTTTATAATAGTTCTGAATTAAACTAATGTATAAAACATTCACAGTAATATAATATTAAGATCCTATATTTAAGAAAATACTTTATTGACTATCCTTTCTTGCTAAAAGTCTCTGATTTTGACTTGCAAATATAACACCAGTGAAAAACACTTCCTTTGTATAGCAGATAAACTTTCCTGAGTAGCTTCACTTCTTAGTGATCATTCTTTTTCTTCCAATGCCTTGTGAAGCCTTTCAACTTACTCAACAAGGAATCACAAACTTGGTCTTTCATTGAGCTGATTGATATTTGTACTTCACACCTACATTTTCATTCGGTTTAGTACTGAACCTGGAGAAAATTTCTGTCTTAGAATTTTAACATCCCAGTGCATTGAGAAGGGGAAAAAGGTGGTATCTCTTTCTTGGACCAGGAGGTTAGATGTCCTCTCCTCTGAAAAATATTCAGAAGGTCCATTCTGGTCTGTCTTATTAGAGAATTTAATATCTAGGAACTAAAGCATTCAGATGGATTTTCTCTTTGAATACCTATGATCTTACACATGTGACTGCCTGTTTCATTAAATATCTAGTAGTAATCTCAATTTTTAAAAGGCATTCTAATTAGGAAGGCTTCATCTCTCAATACTATTTATTTCATCATTTATTTTTGCTACTTACAATTATCTATTCACTTTTATTTTATTAAAATTTAGTTAACATACAGTGCAATATTGGTTTCAAGAGTAGAATTCAGTGATTCATCACTTAAATACAACATCCAGGGCTCATCACAAGTGCCCTCCTTAATACCCATCAACCATCTAGCCCATCTCCCGCCCATCTCCCTCCATCAACTCTGTGTTCCTCTATCATTAAGAGTGTCCTCTTATTTGTTTCCCTCTCTCCTCTTTGCCCCCTTCCCATATGTTCGTCTGTTTTGTTTCTTAAATTCCACATATGAGTGAAATCGTATGATATTTGTCTTTCTCTGAGTAACTTATTTTTTTTAGCATAATACATTCTGGCTCCATCCATGTCATTGCAAATGGCAAGATTGCATTCTTTTTGATAGCTGAGTGATATGTATATATATGTGTGTATATATACACATACACACACACATATATGTATTACCTCTTCATTATCCATTCATCAGTTGATGGACATTTGGACTGTCTCCATAGCTTGGTTTACTTACAATTATTTTGATTATTAATTTTTGTTTAGTTAGATACATCTTTGAATTTTTTTTCCAGAAAGCTTATATGAAAAGTGTATTTCCTATATTTCCATGAGTACTTGCCTGCCTGAGAATTTTGCTTTCAAAATAAGAATATTAACTTGGATGGGTTGATTTTTGATTTGAAATATTTTCCCTTTGAAACTCAAATTTAGGATATTTCTTTATGTTTGAAACTAGAAAAGGGGGAAAAAAAGATATGTTTAGTGTGCTCCTTTTCATTAATTATGCTTGGTACAAGGCAATGTCTTTCATCTGAAAAATTAAAGTATTCAGCTCATTAAAATTTAATTGTATTATTTCTTTACTTATTGCATATTTTCCACCTCATTTAAAAAAATCTCCTTTTAGTATTGCTGTAGATTTACAGTTTCCTGTCTCAGTTATCTATTGAAGTGTAACAAGCCACCTCCAAACTTATTTGTATAAGTACAATTTTATTAAGATACCATAAAGAGATTTTAATTTTATTAGTATACACATTCAGTCTAGCTAAACACAGCTGCATTCACTATTAACAGAGAAAAATGTGCAGTCTTTCTTTGGCATGTGATGAACCATTATGTATACCTTTTTTTGTTATGCCATAGAGACTTTTTTTAAAATACACTTATATCTTTAATATCAGCCCTAGCTTGACTCGCCCCACACTTATATCTTTAATATCAGCCCTAGCTTGACTCGCATTTTCACTTCTCTTTGCTGTACATAAACTAAACTATGAAGAACCACCCTGAGCTTGTTATCAAATTTCCAAATTTCTGTGATCATGTATTGATTCTTGCTGCATTGGTGACCAGTAGCATGGACCCTAACCTTGCAGTGCCATGGGCTTGTGTTTATGAACTCTGTGATTACAGGTTCTGTGCTGAATACCTACAAAACTATTTTTAGACTCGGGCAAAGTGTTACAAAAAACTTGAATAGAGAAATCTAAGAGCAAGCTTACTTATGGAGTGAGATTGAATGAGAAGTGTTGCTTCTCTTTTAGTTACTTAAATAAAAGTAACTATTATGGAACTTTGTGTCAACAGATATTTCCTTCCCTTTCCTCTTCATCCCTGTATTTTTCCTAATCCACCCTTTTGCTAGACTGTAGAGATAATGCCATTATCAAGGGGTGTGTCCACTAGCGAGTGAGAGAATTGTCTTCATAAGATAAAGGAGTGTCTTCTTCATATATATGTAGGTGAATTCAAGGAAATAGGATGAGAATAAGGGTCCAAAGCCATTTCTTTTAAATATATGTACTTACTGTACATATTTGTATACCTTGTATACTAGCATGTATTTGAAGTTTATAGAGTAGAGCTGATATTATAAATGACTGAATAGTTGATTACTACTCAGTGTGATGTGGGAGTAGTGACTTCTTTTAAGTGTCTCTCTTCCTGGCTTGTCATTGTCTTTAATTTCAATTATTGCATTGAACTTTCTTTTATCATATTTTCATGCTGGAGTTGAATGATGCTTAGGAGTTTATTTTTGGAGATTTTCAAGTTTTCCCCTGAAGTGGTTTTATTTTTATGTTTTACTTTTGATGATAATCTTAAAGCTTATATAAATATATTCTGGATGACCTGACTGAAGCAGAAAAAAAAAATGGAATAAATTTGTGACTAAGTTGCGTATCTTTCTATTCTGAAGAGTGAAGTTTTGATAAAGAATGCTATATTATCAGTGAGTAGAAAATTTGACTTAAACCAGACATTGTACTATACAATAATCCAATAAATCATTTATTCACTTATTCAACACCATTCATTAAATACTCAGGAGTAATAAAGGCAAGCATTTCTTTTATTTGTTGAGTAGGCAGACTTTAAACAAGTGATTATTACATATTTAATTATATCTGTCCCAGCATATTTATAGAAATTCTAGCTTATTCAAATTCACTAACAGATGCTAATACTTCAGAAGACAATTACATGGTAAATGTTCATTATAGAATTTTACATGGACTTAATATATTTATCAGTATTTCCTTCTAGGGTATTAATACTCTGTCTTAAAATGGTAAAACAATGTGTTCATTTAGTTTTGTGCCATTGAGTATAAGCAGTATACTCCGCTGCAATGGTAGGAAACTTCTGAGGCAGTTATTTGCTTCACAGCTGTGTATAGTAATTAGTAATGTGCTGCATGACCAGAGATGAAACTGACAACAGTAATGTTTTATTTCTCCAAATAATTGTGAGTACTGAGGAAAAGAATCTATTTATTGATTTATTTTTATACTTTCTAATAGCATTTTTAAACTTTCTGCTAGTTTTATTTTTTTATGTTTTTATTTATATTCCAGTTAGTTAACATACAGTGTAATATTAGTTTCAGGTGTACAATATAGTGATTCCACACTTCCATACAATACCTGGTGCTCATCGCAGCCAGCACACTCCTTAATCTCCACCACCTATTTAACCTTTCCGCCCACCTACCTCCCCTCTGCTAACCATCAGTTTGTTCTCTACAGTTAAGAATTTGTTTCTTGGTTTGCTTTTTTTAACTTTCCCTTTGCTCATTTATTTCTTAAGTTCCACATATGAGTGAAACTTTATGGTATTTGTCTTTCTTTGATTTATTTTGCTTAGCCTTATGCTCTCTATCTCCATCCATGTCATTGCAACTGGCAAGATTTCATTCTTTTTTATGACTGAGTAATATTCCATTGTGTACATATCCCAAGTCTTTATGCATTCATCAGTTGATGGACACTTGTGCACTTTCCATTCTGGCTATTATATAATGCTGCTATAAACATTGGGGTGCATGTATCCCTTTGAATTAGTATTTTTGTATTCTTTGGGTAAAAATCTAGTAGTACAATTGCTGGGTCACAGGGTAGTTGTATTTTTAACTTTTTGAGGAACCTCCATACTGTTTTACAGAGTGGCTGCAACAGTTTGCATTCTCACCAACAGTGCAGGAGGTTTCCCCTTTCTCTGCATTCTCACCAAAGAGGTGAAAACTATAAAACACTGATTGAAGACGAAAATAATCAATTTAGAAGATGATATTGTAGTTGGAAAATTGATGACTACATGGTACTGAGTACATTGTTAAAAAGAAGTTTGAATAATTAGCCATAATGCAGATATACATAGAAAAATATTCATTTTTATGACAAAAAATAGTTTTGCTTCATAATATATACTTATAAATACCTGTGGGAAATGAATCATTTAAATAGAAGAGTTGGAGAAACTTAAGTAGATAATGTTTTTTACAATTGTAAGCCTGTTTTTCAATAGGCAAAATGGATTGATTCATTCAAATTATTATTTTTCTTCCTATAATGTCACCACCCTTTATGTGGCTCAAAAACTTTTATTTTTTATTTATTTTTTTAAATGTTTGTTTATTTTGAGGGAGAGAGAGAGACAGAGTACAAGCAGGGGAGGGGCAGAGAGAGAGGGAGACCTAGAATCTGAAACAGGCTCCAGGCTCTGAGCTGATAGCACAGAGCCCAATGCAGGGCTCAAACTCATGAACTACAAGATCATGACCTGAGCTGAAGTCAGACACGTAACTGACTGTGGCTCCAAAATTTAAAAAAACAGCTCAACTATACTATTTTTTTCCCAAAAATGATGTCAAATTTTTTATTTTCAATAACTAAATCAGTAGGATTTTTGCATGAATCCAATCAGTTGTATATGCTCAGATTCAGGCACATACAAACCATGTATCTCTAGGGTTTAGCTTCCACTCTAGCAGTTTTAATTGTTTTTTTTTTTTTTTCAACGTTTTTAAATTTATTTTTGGGACAGAGAGAGACAGAGCATGAACAGGGGAGGGGCAGAGAGAGAGGGAGACACAGAATCGGAAACAGGCTCCAGGCTCCGAGGCATCAGCCCAGAGCCCGACGCGGGGCTCGAACTCACGGACCGCGAGATCGTGACCTGGCTGAAGTCGGACGCTTAACCGACTGCGCCACCCAGGCGCCCCTCTAGCAGTTTTAAAATAGAAAATTATTCCACCTAGTGAGTCTAATTCTACTTGGGTATGTGGCTGGAGGCTAGCAATGCCTCCTTCAGGAACTGCAGGAAAACTCCCTCCTTTCTTCTGAAATGATTCCTTTGACATACATTCAAATAGGACTTGAGAAAATAATCTCTAGCATTAGTGCAGGTCGACTAGCTTCATCTTAATTCTTTAGAAAAGGTACAAGAAGCTGCAGTTGAAAGAAGTGTGTGTGTGTGTGTGTGTGTGTGTGTGTGTGTGTGTGTGTTTTAGGGAGAGAGGGGGGGGGGGGGAGGGAGAGAGAGAAAGGGGGGGGGGGGGAGACAGGAGGGGAGGAGAGAGGGGACAAAGGGAGGGGTCAGGGAGAGGGAGAGAGAGTGAATGAGAGATTGATTCCGTTGCTAGGTTGGTACTATGCTGTTGGTATTTGGTAATAAATGTGTAAGCAATCTTATTACTAAGCTGTTTGCCATGTGGTGTCTACCTTTGATGCTTTCTCTCCCACTCCTTGCCTTGACCTCCAATTATGGGTCAGGAAAAAGAACTGCTTGTTAGCCTTTTTAAATGTGAACCCAGGCATAAGTTCTATCTAGCACTCTATTTTCTCACTGGGGAAGCAGTTTTCAAAGCACAAGATAAAATTTTATGGAGTTTGTTAGACTAAAGAAAAACACAATTTTAGAAATGTTGTATCTCCAATGAATTATTATTTCTCAAAGGAGGAAAGTTTTCAAAATGAGTTTTACATTGTTAAGAGGATATTAGGGTTCCCCCGCCCAGTGTATTTGTAAGATAAATGGATAAACCCAAAGGGCTTCATTTTTATTGTTGTTCTATTAACATTGCAGCTTTTTTTGGTATAGATTTCATAAAAAAATTTGGAAAAGTTGGTTGTTTGTATGTGGCTTAACATATCATGCTTTTCCAACAGATAAGAATACAAAACTTTTTGCCAAATGTACATATTTCATAAGTTATTAATTTGTCTTGGGTTAAGCAGAAGTAATAAAGTTTGGGTAGCATATCTGTTACACAGTTTCTAGAGCTGGGGGCAACTTGAACAGTTAATGTTTATCTCTCGTTCCTCTATTTTACAGTATAACTACCTTCCATGGTGGATTATTTCCTATACAAACATATCAAAATAATTCTTTTTTCCTGTGCCATGATATTTTTCCTTGGCAATGAATTTTTAACTTATTTTCATTTTTAAATGTGAGATATTTATTATATAACAAAGTAATAATATATGCTGTAAAAATAATAGAGCAAGTACTATTGTAAAGTATCCAGATTATTTTTTTATAAAGTTTTTTTTTTTATTTTATTTATTTTGAGAGAGACAGAGGCAGTGCAAGCAGGGAAGAGGCAGAGAGATGGAGAGAGAGAATCCCAAGCAGGCTCCACACTGTCAGTTCAGAGCCTGATGTGGGGCTTGAACTCATGAGCACTGAGACCATAACCTGAGCCGAAACCAACAGTCAGATGCTTAACTGACAGAGCCACCCAGGCGCCCCAGATTATTAAATCAAATGTCACCAATATCACTAAAGCTATTCCAACCATCCTGTGATCTCTTTACTACCTTCCCTACCAGAGAAAAGTCCTTCTTTCTGGAGATAGTCTATCACTGGGCTTCAGGGACAGCACTTTTGCTGGATTTCTTCTTACCTAAGTGCTGCTCCTTCTAAGTCTTTGCTGGCTCCTCCTTCTATTCCAGACCACTAAGCACTGAAACGTTCCAGATTTAGTTTTCCTCTCTCCTCTCTCTATAGTCTCGTTCTTTCTTTCTTTCTTTCTTTCTTTCTTTCTTTCTTTCTTTCTTTTCCTTCCTTCCTTCCTTCCTTTCTTCTTTCTTTCTTTCTTTCTTTCTTTCTTTCTTTCTTTCTATTTTTCTTTAAATTTATTTATTTTGAGAGAGAGGGAGCAAGAGCAGGGCAGGGGCAGATAGAGGGAGAGAGAGAGAGAATCCCAAGCAGGCTCCACACTGTCAGGACAGAACCCTGACTTGGGGCTCAAACTCACAAAACGTGAGATCATGACCTGAGTGGAAATCAACAGTCAGTGCTTAACCCAGGACCCTTACAGTCACTTTCTAAGTGATCTAACCCAGAGTCAGCTATGTAAAATCAAAATTACCCTGAAGATACCCATATTTTAATTGCCAGTGAAGAAATGTCCTTTCAACACTAGACTTCTATATCTAATTCCCTACTCAACTTCTTCATTTAGGTGATTGATAGCCATCTCAAATCTAATATGTCCAAAACCCAAACCTCATTTTTTAGCCATTATTGCCCACTGTCCATCTTCCAGATCCTTAATGCAAACATCTTGGAGTCTCTTTGCCATTCTCTTTTTCTTGTAACCCACACTAAATGCATCAGGAAATTGATTTTACCTTCAAAATTACATCCACAATTAATTCTCACTACCTCCAGGGATACCAGCCTAGTTCCATGCCACCGTTTTCTCTTGCCTGGATTTTTGCAGTTGTTTCCTAATTGATTTTCTATCTTTTCTTTCCTTACAATCTCTTCTCCATATTGTATCCAGAGTGATACTTGTAAAACAGAAAGATGATCACATTATGTATCTGCTGAAAACAGATTCCAGCAGCTTTCCACCTAACTCAGAGTAAAAGACAAAGTCTTTATATTGGCTTATAGGCCCCTATATGATCTAACTCCTTTCTTCTTCACTGACCTCATTTTTATTGCTTTCCCTACCCCATTACCAATCTACTCGCCCCACTCCCAGCTACATAAGAATCCTTGTTGTTCTTGGAATGATCGAAGCACACCCCTATTTCAGGCCATTTGCCTCCGCTTTTCTCTCTTCTGATAATGCCATTCTTCTAGAGAACCAATGGATCCCTTCTTTTTTCCATCAGATTGATTCTCAAATTATGTCTAAACTTCTGTGTCCTAAGACAGCTATTCTACTTCCTCCAAATCCACCAAATCTACTTTATCCACTTAGTTTCTGTTTTTTACATTTACCATGTGACATCTTGTTTCCTGTCTTCACTAAAATGACTGCTGGACTCTCAACAATAGCCAAATTATGGAAAGAGCCTAAATGTCCATTAACTGATGAATGGATAAAGAAATTGTGGTTTATATACACAATGGAGTGCTACGTGGCAATGAGAAAGAATGAAATATGGCCCTTTGTAGCAACGTGGATGGAACTGGAGAGTGTGATGCTAAGTGAAATAAGCCATACAGAGAAAGACAGATACCATATGTTTTCACTCTTATGTAGATCCGGAGAAACTTAACAGAAACCCATCAGGGAGGGGAAGAAAAAAAAAAAGAGGTTAGAGTGGGAGAGAGCCAAAGCATAAGAGATTCTTAAAAACTGAGAACAAACTGAGGGTTGATGGGGGGTGGGAGGGAGGGGAGGGTGGGTGATGGATATTGAGGAGGACACCTTTTGGGATGAGCACTGGGTGTTGTATGGAAACAAATTTGACAATAAATTTCATATATTGAAAAAAAAATAAAATGACTGCTGGATGAGAACAGGTTTTTTAAAGAAATATTTTGTTGGCTTCTCTGACTCCATCAAGTCAACAATACCAAGTATGTGAATAAATAAATCCTGGATTCTATATTAAGCACTTCATTGCTTTTCTTTATAATTTTGCCATATTTATTTATATTAGGTAGAACCATATGAAATTTCCAATACTCAGCTATAAAAATGGCAATTTCAAATGACTAAACATTGCATCTCCCTAAATTTTATATGCTGTTTGGATTTGCATGTTTAAAATTTATGTAAAGTGTATAATACGGTGTGTATTTTTATGAGTGTTGCTGTTTTCATCAATATTTCATCAATATGTACCTGACATATATCCACATTGTATGTGTGGCTGTAGTTGCTCATTTTTTTCTTTAAAGATACAGAATATTCTTTTGTGTGAATATACCATGATTTATTTATTTAGACCATGGACATTGAGTTGTTTTCAGTTTTTTTTTTCCCTTTCAAGCAATATTGACAAGGTAATTACAAATTTTTTTATCCAATTAGTAGTTGTATTGACTTATTTTCACTAATAGTTTATAAATTTTTAATCTGCATTTTTGTTGACACTAGTATTGTCACACTTAATTTCTGCTGTTCTGGAGGATGTAAGATGGTATTTATGGTTTTAATGTTCATTTTCCTAAATTGTTAACGAGATTGACCATCTTTTCAAGTGTTTATTGGTCCTTCATGCATCTTTATCTGTGAAATGCTTATTTATGCTTTGTGACCATTTTCTGAGGGTGGTTAGGTGATTTGGATTATTTTGTTTTTCTTATTGTTTTTTTATGTTTTTATATTCTTGCTAGAAATCTGCTTATATCTTCCCCTCTGTAACTTCTTTTTCTGTTTTTTAGTGATATAATTTTATGAAAGATTTTATATTTTAATAATGTCTGATATATATGTTTATTTATTTATGGTTTGTGCTTTTGTGTATCACTTAAGAAGTCCTTTCACACCCAAGCTCACCTGGGGACCACATTTTTAGAACCAGTGCTGCAGTTTATGGCAAGTATAATCAGCCGGTTTTGATAATTACCATTGGTTTCCAGCTGTAGTATCTTTATTGGTACAAATAAGCTTAACCACTAATACCACATATGAAACTGTTTCCTAGCAGATATTTTTGCATCCATCTATATAATTAAAGTCCGAATCACTTTAGCCTCACCTGGCAGTGACAAAAGGATATATTGATTTCTTGCTTCAGGCCCTCATCAACTCTGCTGCTTTCTATCATAGTATAATTTTGGAATGACTTGATAATGATATCACAGAGAATATTTGAGATATCTTAATTAGACCTTTCTTTGGTTATTTGTCACAACAACTTACCTATTGCTTAGGAGCTGAAGACAACCATTTTTATTTTGTTCACAATTTTGGAAATTAAATTTCAGAATCTCTCAAATGCATAATTTTGGCTTGAGGTTCCTCAGGTGATCACGTCTGTATTTTGATTGGGGATTTGGTCACTTGAAAGCCAAGATGGATTATTTACATGGCAGACAGTTGATATTGGCTATCTGCTGGGAACTCAGCTGGAATTAGAGACCAACCTTCACGTAGCTCTTTCATGTGACTTAGACTTCTTATGGTGTGGCAACTGGATTTTGAAAGGTGTCCCGAGAGTAGGTGACAAAAAATGAACATTCTGATGGAGCAAGGTGGATGCTCCAAGTTTTCTGACCTAACCTTGGAAGTCATATAGTCATATAGCATTGTTTCCGTGGAGAGTCAGTTACTAAGGCCAGTCAGGTTAAAAGGGAAGGGAATTAGATTTCACATCTCAGTGGGAGCAATGTCAGAATATTTGTAGTTGTGTTTATCCGTCACAGACCTAGTAAGTATAAAGAAATAAGGACCCTCTTTGCCTTCATAAGAAATATGAATTCTAGGGAGTAGATTATATATCTTATAAAAGTTCAAGTGATGTCACATGGGTGAAATTTCTAGTGTTAATTAATTTTTGGACATGTTTAGATATCCCTTCCAAAGTATGAAAAACATGTTGCATTTTACACTGTTTACCATAAAGACAGAGGCTCAATATTTGGTAGGCCTCATAAGATTTGGGAGGCAACACATAACAACAGTTTGTGTTAAGCTGTTCCAACCCTACATGTAGATAAAACATACAGCTCCTTTCCTGGAGTGAAAATTAGAACAAGATCGCCTGTTTTATAAGTTCCCCTGCCCTTTGGTCTTTAGGGAGTGTGTGTGTGTGTGTGTGTGTGTGTGTGTGTGTGTGTGTGTGTGTGTTTATCTGCTATTGGGTGTCCTGTTCTATTTTACGGGTCTAACTGGTTTATTCTTATGCCAATATCAATATATACCATACCAATAGCAATATAAAAATGACTCAGTATCTGGTAGATTATGATTTTCAATCTTCCCCCTACCATGTAATTCTTTCTCTTCATGAGAATGATGGTCTCTCTATCTTTCACTCTTTCATATGTAGTTACTGTGGGGGATAAGATTAGGAATCCCCCAGGCCTACAGCACTGGGTTAACAAGGCATAAAGAAAAACAAAGTAAAAAATGCTTACACCTGAATTCAGGAAAAATAGATTGGCATGCCAAGGATAGGGAGGCACAAAGGTGTTAAGAATAGGGGGGTGCAAAGGCACGACAAAATAGGGAGGGGTACTGAATCCCCCAAAATAGAGAGGGAAAGGCAAAGACCTGAAATAGAATCAGCACAAAGGTGCCCAATACATAGGAATAACGAGATTAGATATTCAGGGTGAAAGCACCCCAAGTTTACGACTATAGCAGAAAGCTGCTTTCATACGAGAATGGGGCCAGGTCAGGTAAATTGGTGAATTGGACTTCAGACCACTGTGCTTCAGGCAAAGCAGCCCGGAGCAGAGATGGTTAACTAAAGAAAAGGTGTCTTGTTAACCCTGAGGTTATTTCCCTTATCTGTCTCATCCCCTAGGCTGGCAAAGATAAACAGGCAAAGTGCCTCCTGTCTGCTGTTAACAACCATATATTCATCTGCCTGGCACGTGGATTTTGTCTTATATTGACCCAAACCCCAAACACTGTATATCTTCAAGACCCCCCCTTTCCCCCTCATGTCCTCAAGTTAATGTTCACAGTTTCTTTGTCTCTTTGTGCACACCCATCACGTTTGTCAGCCTTCTGATCTGAATAAATACTAGGCAAGGACCCTTATTCGGGGCTCTTGTCATTTTCCCCCCGGACATTAGCTACCTCTCATTTTAATCCTGTATCTGCTCTTTTGCTGGCCCAAAGAGAACTTTAGACTTAGGGTCTACGACAGTTAAGACAGTTACGAGTGAGCTTATCACGTTCTACCAAAGGAGGAAAGGAAAGGGTAGGAAAAGAAAGGAAAGAAGAAGAGAAGGATGGTAAGAAGGAAGGAAGGGAAACACAAGAAACCTTGCTTGGTTTTATTAGAATTTTCATCACACCCAAAGGCAGTTTAAACCAATAATATGTCTTACTTGGCATGTCCCTCCATTTATTTAGATTTTCTTAATATATATCAATAAAATGCTTATTGTTTTTTTTATTTAAGAAAAATTTTTTAATTTTTTTTTAACGTTTATTTATTTTTGAGACAGAGAGAGACAGAGCATGAACAGGGAGGGGCAGAGAGAGAGGGAGACACAGAATCTGAAACAGACTCCAGGCTCTGAGCGGTCAGCACAGAGCCCGATACAGGACTTGAACTCACGGGCTGTGAGATCGTGACCTGAGCTGAAGTTGGACGTTAGCAGAGATCCCGATGTGAGGCTTGAACCCAGGAGCCACAAGATCATGACTTGAGCCAAAGTCAGATGCTCAATTGACTGAGCCACCCAGGTGCCCCTACTGTTTTCTTTTTAAAAACATTTCTTTATTTATTTTGAGAGAAAGAACAGGAGAGGAGAGCAGAGAGAGAGGACAAGAGAGAATCCCAAGCAGGCTCTGTGCCATGAGATGATGACCTGAGTTGAAACCAAAAGTCAACATTTAACCGACTAAGCCACCCAGGCACCCCTAAAATGCTTGTTTTCATATATGTCTTTTCAAAACTTGTTCTTTGGTACCTCATATTTTTAATTGTTCTTAAAAATCGTACCTTTTTGAAAATACTTTTTTCTACTTTCTTGTTGTTATTATATAAAAATACAATTTATACTTTTATATCAAAATAATTTATTTTAAATAACTTATATTAAACTAAATTAAATCTTATATTCTAATAATTTTGTAAATATTTATGTAGACGTATGCATAATAATGACAGTGTTGTAAAGTACTTTTAAAAACCATATAATTTGTTTTTTTTCTTATACTAAATAACACTTCAGTTAGATTAATCAAAGTAGTACTAGTGGGTATCTAATATTGCCAATTTTTTCTAATATCAGTATATCTATGCAAGTTTCAGTTTCTTCCTTTTGTTTCCAGTTTGCATTGCATGTCTTTAAGAATCCTTTTTCATACTCCATCTTTTGGGTGCAAAGTTCTGTGTAGGTTCATTAAATGAAAGTATTAATGACAATGTTTAAATATTCTATATCTTCACTCATTTTTATCTGTTTTATATAGCTGATGAACTATATATATGAACATTTATAAAATTTTATACTATTCAATTTGAACCTACATGCCATCTTTAATCCAACTCCCTTGAACATGGATAGGGCCAGTGAGTATGATGAGCTAATGCTTCTGTGATTGTTACTAGTCAGTTAATTTGGATATTGTTTTATGTGGGCTTGATCTAAACAGGTGAGTCCTTTAAATGCAGATGAAGCATCAGAGAGAAGTCCTTTTGATGGTCTTAAAGATTCAGTTCATGACTTCCTAAACTGTCAGGATGTGAATTCTGCCAATAACCACATTAACTTGGAAGAGGACCTGGAGCCTCAGATGAAACCTTGGCCCCATTTATCACCTGGATTTCAGTGAGACCCTAAGCAGAGAATCTAACTGAGCTCTATCACAGAAACTGTGATATAATGAATTTGCAGTGTTTTAAAGTGCTATGTAGCAGTAGAGACATAAAACATCTATTTTTATGTATTTACAAAGTCTCTTATATAAATCAGTTTCTAATCATATTGCCTACCCAACCACCATCCTAAAAATGTAATCATTCTTTTTATTTGTATCCTTTTATTATGTGTGTGTGTTCTTGGAAAATACATGTTATCTTATACATATATATTTTTATTTCATAAGCTATTATAAGTCTCATTTTAATATTATAATTTTAATATGGCAATGTTTCTATGAACTATTTAAATTACATTTACAACTAGTCTATTGCTTCTTATAGCCCTCTAATATTCCATGGTTTGCATCTACCATATTTTTATGTCCATTCTCCAGTAAGGACCGGCCTTGTGGGCAATTTCTCTAGGATATATACGCTCAGGAGAGTATTGCTGGTTTTCAGAGTATTTGTATACTTAATCTGACTGAGTACTGTTGGATTGCTTTCCAGAATGGCTGCCCATTTTACACTATTATCTGTACTGCATGAACATCTCTATATTCCAGTGTTCTCTCCAAGAATTTATGCTATCTAACATTTTAATTTTTGCTAATATGGGCATGAAATTAGATCACATTGTTTTAATTTAGTTTTCTCTTTTAAAAATGAGTTTAAGCATTTCTTCATATCTCTATTTATCATTCACATTATTTCTTCTGTGATTGCATTTTTAATTTTTGAAGTTGATTAATATCTTTGTTTTCTCCTTACCAGAAGAGTTATTTATTATTCAGTCACATCTTTGGTGTTCATCCTACTTTTCTAGCATATTCATATTATCTGTAATTTTGGGATTGGTTGTTATGAAATGATTTTACTTTTTCTGCTATTAATTAATTAAAGTTTATTTATTTAGAGAGAGAATGAAAACAGGGGAGGAGCAGAGGGGAGAGGGAGAGAATCCCAAGAAGGTTCCATACTATCAACCCAGAGTCTGGTGCAGGCCTCATTGTGGGGCTCAAACCCCATGACCCATGAGATCATGACCTAAGTTGAAATCAAGAGTCAGATGCTTAACTGACTGAGCCATCCAGGAGCCCTGTTTTTATATGTTTAAAATATGTCTATGAGAATCACAAATGTGTTGACTTTTTCTGGAAAATCATACATAAATTTGATTTGATTTTAGACCTAGGCTTAAATATTAGAGACTCATAGAACCCCTCATTCCCATATAACTTCTGGCTCATCTAAGTACCCAAGCACTGTGTCACTTTTTTTTTTTTACATTAAATTCGCTTGAATGGTTAGTACAATGAATTATTGACCTTCTGATATCACATTAAGAAAAATACTCTCATGTCAGAACAGAATTTACCAAACATGAGTGGGCAGTTGTTTTTGTAGGAATATAGGATTTCACATGCAGAGACACCAAAAAGAAAATGTGGATAGATTGAAAATATCACTGATTCTTTTAGGTCATTGATCTTGGAATGATATTAATTAGAACATGTTAAATATTCTCACAAATATATAAATTTCACTTGTTTTGCTGTATTAATTATACACTTTTCTCTACCCAGTTCCATTCCAGGTTAATAAAACAGTAAAAAGAAATATTAATAGCTACCATTTATGCATTTTAAAGTATTTGCCCTTTTACTTTATTTGGTGCTTTATTTGCAACAGCTCATATAATTCTCAGAAAACTCCTATGAGATTTATACTCTTATTTTTTAAAGTTTATTTATTTATTTTGAGAGAGAGAGAGAGAGCAAGAGCACAGGGGAGGGGCAAAGCGAGAGGGAGAGAGTGAATCTCGAGCAGGCTCCACACCATCAGCAGGGAGCCCAGTCCAAAGCAGGGCTAGAAATCACAAACCATGAGATCATGACCTGAGCCAAAATCAAGTCAGTTGCTTAACCAACTGAGCCACTCAGACACCTCAAGATTTATACTCTTGTATCATTGCTTTGCAGTGAATATCTGGAGGTTTATTGTCACCATGGGGTCAAAAGTTTGTGTTTTACCATATGCATTCTATTATGCATGCTGCCTCAATTTAAATTAATGTTCTTGTTATAATGAAGACTATGAAAGGTTTGTTCCAGTCTGGGTATGACTTATTAGGGAGTATGTGTGCGAATGATGCTGACATCTTAGCCTTGGTGCTGACATTAGTGTTTGGTTAAGCAAACTTGAATGTGGCAGTACATATTGAATTGGGCAATGTCCAATCAAAATGCATTTTCAAGATTTAGTAGTTGTCTTTTCAGTACTGGTAGTTCTTGTTCTCTTCCAACCCCTATCATCTAGAAATTCTTGAATTTGGACAGAGCTACATTTACTATTATAAGGAAAACAACAGTAAAAAAAGAAAGTAAGTTGCATTATTTTTAGTTCCTAAAAAACCCAAAAGGCTTACATGGTAAAAAGAAAATTTGGCTATATAGATATCACTAAAAAAGACACCCTATTGCCGTTATAACAAGGTTTCAATGTTATTAGGTGATATAGATCATAAGGCTTTGTTTAGAGATTTCCCCTAATGTGACATTAAATATTTGCATTTTAAGTAATCTCACTACAAATAAGCCCGAACACTGGAAAACATATGGTTTTTGATATAGCAGATACAGAAGTTCTGTTTATAATTGTTTAAACTTGATATCTGGTATTTGATTCTTCTTTTGGTATAGTTTTCCTCCCTGGGGACAAAAAGAAGCTAAAATAGTATCATGTCATAGGATCAAACAGCCCAATTATGGAGAAAGAAGTTGAGCCGATGATGTCTAAATCCTTATCCTTCAGACTGAGTTTTGAGAGTATAAGTAAATGAGGATACGCCCCTACTTTCAAAAGGGGAAACAGTAGGTTAAGCCTTGATGGAGAGAGGCTGAGAGGCAAGGCACTATAGAAGGCTCAAGTCCATGGACTAGTTAGCACTGCCGGGGATGCAATTATATCCACCATGTTGAGGTGCTCTGCTGATACTGAAACATTTTCCTTTAGCTTTTACTGAGGCAGCAAAGCAGGGATACATGAAGCTGTAGTAAGTCCAGAGGAGCCATGGAAAGCATGTAAGTGCATTGATTCTGAGTGGGAGACCTGTGTTAAGTCTTCCACTCAGGGGCCAGGCATGAGATATTGAAAAGCTGAATACTTGACATTACTTCTACTTTTCCCTTTTGTCCATGTGCTCTCTAAATAGGTTTATTTTTCTTTTTCAAGTGCCTGCTGTTAAGAAGTGTTGATTTTGTTTGAACTATGTGAGAGGACGAAGTGGAACAGATTGAAAGAAAATTATTGAAGTTAACCCAAAGAAACCATTCTGAAGCAGTTTAAAAAATGTCAGTTGCTTGCCATATGATAAACTCTTTTGGCTTTTAATCCAGATGTTTTGGAAATTTGTTGATCTAGAATGCGTTTATAAACATTCTGCTTTTAACACAGTGGACCTTTGATCACAAATCTTTATATGCACTTGTATCTGAAATTAGCTTTAGGCAATTTTGTCACAATGTAGCAGCAATCATTTACTTTCCCTGCCAAAAATTTATACACAGTTGTCCTTCCCTATCAGGCTGCCGACTTTTAACACTTAGGTAGTAGTACAAATAAATGACCATTGAAAACAAAATATGAATACCTTCTACATGTGTGTTAAAATAATCATTTTGGTAAGATGGTTCTTTTGTTTAAGAAAGCACCTTGATGGGGGTGCCTAGGTGGCTCAGTTGGTTAAGTGTCCAACTGTTGATTTCAACTTAGGTCATGATCTCATGGCTTGCGGGATCGAGGGGGCTCTGTACTAACAGTGTGGAGCCTGCTTGGGGTTCTCTCTCTTTTCTTTCTCTCCCTTCCCCCACTCACACTTGCTCTCTTTCAAAATAAAAAAATAAACTTAAAAAATTATATATGTAAAAAAAGAAAACACCTTGATGGATCTTTTTCCACCTTAACTACAGCTCCTAGTCTGGATGGAAGAGTCTAATTCAAAGGCTGACCAAATTGATTTGCACAATCTATTAAGAAAAAAATAATTTTATTCCTAGAGAGATATGGTGATGATGAGAAGAAGCGATGGAGGAAAGAGAAAAATATACAGCTAGCAAGGCTGGAAGGACATAATAAATTATAACTTTCATGGTATTGAAGTCTGATATGGGAAACATTCCTTGATTAGTTGGGTATTGTGGAAACAAAAGAAGAGGTTAGTGTTTATTGTGTGATGAAGAGTTATAGAAAGAAGATGGCAGCAAAGGAGCCAAGATCAGCAATAAAGCACCAGATGATAACAAAGAAGCAGGGGGTACATAAATCTGAAACAAGGTGAGAGGTATTTGACAGTTGAAAAGGACTTTAAAATTCTAAAGTCTGCTTACCTAACTACCTGTCTGTCTAATCACTTGTCTGTCCATACACCTATCCATCCATCCATCCATCCATCCACCCATCCATCCATCCACCCATCCATCCACCTACCCACCCACCTACCTACCTATCTACCTATCATCTATCTACCTATTATCTCTTAGTAATATTATGACTACAGATATCTGAAGGTTTTGACTGATGGCATCTTGAAATCCTTAGATAAAAGATCAATGCTCTTATTTTTATAGAGAGAGTTGTTTTGTGGACCAGGAAAAGTTCTACATCAGTTCTTGCTTTTCCTACTTATCCCTGTCTTATGATGAAGAGCAAAATGAGAAATATGAATACTATTTCCAAGGAGTTTTAACCAAAGAGCTAATGGTAGACACAATTACAGCTAATAGCTAAAATGTGCTCTTAGATGAATTATTTTTAGAAATATACCTTGTACCCCAATTAATAAAAAAATAAGGTTTAACAAAAATAAATTCAAAATGGATGAAAAACCTAAATGTGAGAAAGGAAACCATCAAAATTTAGAGGAGAACACAGCAGCAACCTCTTTGACCCCAGCTGGAGCAACTGCTTATTAGATGTGTTGCCAAAGGCAAGGGAAACAAAAGCAAACATGAACTATTGGGGCTTCATAAAGATAAAAAGGTTCTTCATAGCAAAGGAAATAATCAACGAAACTAAAAGACAGCTTACAGAATGAGAGAAGATATTTGTAAACAACATTTCTGATAAAGAGTTAGTATCCAAAATCTATAAAGAACTTATCAAACCCAACACCCAAAAAACAAATAGCCCAGTTAAGAAATGGGCAGAAAACATGAATAGACACTTTTCCAAAGAACACATCTGGATGGCTAACAAATACATAAAAAGATACTCAACCTCACTGATCATAAGGGAAATACAAATCAAAACCATATGATGAGATTTCACCTCACACCTGTCAGAATGGCTAAAGTTAACAACTCAGGAAACAACAGATGTTGGCAAGGATGCACAGAAAGGGGAACACTTTTGCTGTGCTGGTGGGAATGCCAACTGTTGCAGCCACTCTAGAGCACAGTATGGAGGTTCCTTAAGAAACTAAAAATAGAACTATCCTATGATCCAGTAATTGCACTATTAGGTGTTTATCCAAAGGATACAAAAATGCTGGTTCAAAGGGGTACATGCACCCCAATGTTTATAGAAGCATTATCAATGATAGCCAAACTGTGGAGAGAGACCAAATGCCTGTTGACTGATGAATGAATAAAGAAGATTTGGAATATTACTCAGCCATCAAAAAGAATAAAATCTTGCCATTTGCAATGACATGGATGAAACTAGAATGTACTATGCTAAGCAAAATAAGTCAATCAGAGAAATAAAAATACCATATGATTTCACTCATATGTGGAATTTAATGAACAAAACAGATGAACATATGGGAAGGGGAGAAAAAAGACAAGAGAGAGAAACAAACCACGAGAGATTCTTATTGATAGAGGAAACTATGAGTTGATTGAGGAAAGTTGTAGGCATTGGTCTAAATGGGTGGTGGGTATTAAGGAGGGCACTTGTGATGAGCACTGGGTGTTGTATGTAAGTGATGAGTCACTAAATTCTCCTTCTGAAACCAATATTGCACTGTATGTTAACTAAAATTTAAATTTTAAAAAAATGGGGGGGAGAAAAAATATTAATGTTTAAATATGTGAAGATGTTTTCTAGATTTGGAAATATGGAGTTCATTTATTTTTATCCTGTGTATTTTAAAACCCATAGTAATGGAAAAGAATCATACGGAGACATCTAAGATTAAAGATGGGTTTTGACATCTAAGATTAGAACTGGGTTTAAATACATTTCTGTGGTTCCTTAGGTCTTTTTTTAACCTTTTCCCTTTGCCCTTGCAAAAAGGCTTCACTATAGATTGAACACTTTTAGACTGAAATTGGGGAAACATTATGTGCATGGAGGTGGAAAACACACACTATTCCAAAAGAATGGAAGACGATAGAAGGTTGCCTTTGGACCTCAAAGTTTTTCTTCTGGAAAATGAGCTATAAAATAGTTTTCTCAATATGAGCCCAATTTAGTACAGTCCTAAGTTTCAACGACTTCTGGATTTTTGAGGTCAAGAAAAATGGAATAGTGAGTTCCCTGTGATTATCTCTTATAGAAATTCCATGCCTGTGATTATAAAGGTTCAGGAATGTTAGCATGTTTGCTTTTAATCTTGGCAAGTGTCAAGGAAAAATATGAATGATTAAATAAATTACAGCATGCATACTAAGTTGCTTTTTATTCTGTTTCTGCTCTGTTATTTAGTTTTTCACCAAAATTAGAATTGAACCAAGATAATATGTGTCTCATCAGGAAAACTTACTTTGTGTTTGGAAGAAGTGGAAATCAATAGTAATAGACAGTTTTTAAAAAGAGCACTCCAGTTGGTTTGGAATTCTTTTTTAGTAAGTTTTAAAAATTGACACGAGCTTAGTTGACTTTACACAATAGCTGAGTAAGAAACTGCATGAGTGACAAAGAAGCGGAACTTCTGAATGGATGTCCTATACTATGCTACCTAAAAATTGAAAATACCAAGAGGAAATCATTCTTTAGTTTTTTTGTCTATTTCATATCCTATAGGGGCTCCTGGGTGGCTCAGTTGGTTGGGCGTCCGACTTCGGCTCAGGTCATGATCTCACAGTTTGTGAGTTCGAGCCCCACATCAGGCTCTGTGCTGACAACTCAGAGCCTGGATCCTGCTTTGGATTCTGTGTCTCCTTCTTTCTCTGCCCCTTCCCAACTTGTGCTCTGTTTCTCTATGTCTCTCAAAAAATAAATGTAAAATAAAAAAAAATATCCTGTAGCCAAAATATCTAATAACCCACTTTTATTCAATTACTTCTATTGTTTTCTTCCTCAAAGTATCACTTTGATACTCTCACCAATATCCTCTGAGATCTGTATCACAGTTATTCTGTTGCACTAGCCTGGCCAAACTCTAATCATATGTGAATCTTGGGGTGAATTACTTTTTCCTGGACAGTTTCTAGATGTCTAAACACTGCTCAGAAGTGTGGCAGATTTTTGCCTCTATGCGTCATTGTCTCCAAATTCATTTAATCTCTCAATATGTCCAGAAATTTTCTGTATATTCCCTAGCTAGACATGTATTCTTTTTTCACTCTCTTAATACTCCTTCACTTTCCTCAAACTGGGGATCTCTTCCCATCTTACCTTTACCCAGCCTCAGCTACTTCCAACTTTTCACTGAAAAAAGAAAGCCCTCAACTTCCAGTTTCCCCTCTGTGAAATAGGAATGCACCACACCACAAACCCCCCAACCCCCCACCCCGCCACACACACACACAGAGTCTGCCCCAGTTCCTGGCATAGGCTACTCAAATCCTTATAATTTTATAAGTGATGAGAGCCCTCGGGGCATCTTTTGTTCTAATATTTGGTCTTTGACCCTGGTTCCTGACATAGTTCCTATACCCTTGGAATCTCCTACTTTATAGGAGTGTCACTTGTTCTAATGAGGAGACTTTTGGTGAGCTCCTGGGTAGCTTCAGGATGGGAGCTAGACACCAGAAAGAAAAAAAATGATTAGAAGCTTGGAACTTTCAGCTCCATACTTCATCCCCTGGGATGGAGATTGTGTTCATGATTGATCATGCCTAATCCATGAAAATCCCAATGGTATGGGGTTCAGAGAGCTTTCAGGTTGATGAATACATGTATGTGCTGGGAGGGTGACACACCTCAACTCCATAGGTACAGAAGCTTCTGTGCTTAGAACCTTTCCAACATTACCCCATGTATCTCTTCATCTGGTTATTAATTTTTATCTTTGATGATATCCTTTATTATATAATCACCTGGCAAATATAAACAAGTGTTTGCCTGAGTTCTGTGACTTGTTCTAGAAAATGATTGAAACGAAGGAGAGAATCTTAGGAATCTTTGACTTATAGCCAAGTTAGAAGTTGTGGGCAACCTGGGGACTTAATACTTGTGACTGATGTGTGAAGTGGAGGACAGGACAGTCTTGTGGATCTGACCTGTGGGGTCTTAACCTGTGGGGTCTGCACTAACTCCAGGCGGTTAGTGTCAGAATTGCATGGTGTGGAAAACCTGTACATCAGAAGTGGTGTGAGTGTGGTAGTGGTGAGAGAGTAAAGGTAAATAGTGATTTTCCCTTTTCCCTTACTTACCTACTAACTTACTTTCATCTGGACTCAGTATTTCCTACTGACCATTAGTTATGGAGGAAAATGTGTTCCTTTCCACTGAACCCTCTATCTCTGCTCTGAACTCTGTCTCAACCCACTGAGAAAGAGACCTTTTTGAGGCTTATTCCTTCTCCTGTATGTCAATATCCTTTGCTTAACAGCACCTTACTCAGAACAGTATTTTAATATGTTCACTTCTCTACTATCTTAAGATAAATAATTGTACCTTGGAATGTCTGGGTGGCTCAGTCAAGCATTCAACTCTTGGTTTCAGCTGATGACATTGTCTCACCTTTCATGAGTTTGAGCCCTGCATTGGGCTCCATGCTGACAGTGCAGAGCCTGCTTGGGATTCTCTCTTTCCCTCTCTCTCTGACCCTCCCCTGCTCATTCTGTCTCTCTCAAGATGAATAAGTAAACTTAAAAAAAATTCTTATGTCCCAAGCCTACTTAGAGTTGATAAAATCTTTTCACAGCAAAGATTCTTGAAAAGGTCTTCTCATTGTCTTTGTTCCCTTTCTCTGTCATTTTATTTTTGCCTTTATCCCTTTCTAATTTTATAAGTCAGTTTTTCTGCAGTAATAAATAACCCCCAAATCTCAGCAGATTATAAAAACAAGCACTTATTTCTTGCTCATGTTACATGTCAATCACTGGTGGCTTCCTGCTTTGGCTCTTCTGCTTGTATCTTATTCGAGGACCCATTCTGGAAATGCTATTTGTATGGCAGAGAGAAAAAAGTGAGAACTGATTGAAAACTCTTCATGTTCTTTAAACTTTTATTTGGACCTCTTTAAACTCTAATCGATAAACTTTTGTGATATTTGGACACAGTCATCTTTTGTATAATTGGTATCAGCCAAAAGATACGGGAAACCGCTTTTCTGGAGCATAAGCCAATTTAGTAATGAGAGCAAAAATTTAGGGCTACAGCTTGTGTTATCAGTACTAAGTAGCAGAACCTGAGAGAGAGATAGAGGTGTCCTTGTACGCTTTAACACATTTGTGTGTGTGTGTGTGTGTGTGTGTGTGTGTGTGTGTGTGTGTGTATTTGGGATATGTGAAGAGCTAAAGAGGAAGCCCCAGACTGGGGCTATTTTGCCTGAGCCTAAGGTTGGTTTTCACTTGGATGTTCCATATTAACATTTAACCTAACCCAACATGCACCAATTTTTTGTTCCAGATCTGCTCTTTCTCTGGGGTATGAGAGCAAAGATCATGTTCTTTCTATGTAGCTTTCATCATGATGTTCTGATTTGCCCTAATATCGCTGCATAGCCTCTTTCTGAGCTGGAAGTGTAATGATTACCCTCTCCTCAAATCTCAAAATCTCCCCATTCTCGCAGGATGACATCCAAAACTCTTGGCTAGGCACGATTTGTGCTTTTTACTCCGCCATCTCCCCATCCTCTTATAGTCCTCATTTTGGCAGTTTGAATTAGTAAGGTTTATACTCTTGCCTTTGCTGTTTTTTAATACATGCCTATCACTAATTTATGCGTCAGCCTCCTATTCATCACCTGGGTCTCAGCTCAAATGCTACCTTCTCTTTTGAACTTGTTGCCACACACAGGTTTTTGTGTACCTTTTCTTGTGCCTACTGAAATACTGGTACATAGTTATGATAATTAACATGTTTAATTGTGCTGATATAATTTGTATTACAAAGTCAAAGTTATTTAAATATATATCCATATGATTTATGTGTAAAGTACATTTATGTGCTCTGTGTGTGTGTGTGCATGTATATGTGTCACACATAGAACTTAATATAAAAGTACTAAATAAAGTGTTCTTGTCAAACACATTTTCCCAGGTATTAAGACATAACCTTTGTTATTTTGAATTTCTCTAGTCAATCATGGTCCAAAATAAGAAATTCTACTTTTCATTTGATGAATCTTCCCTTTCAAAGTAATTTCAAGTGGGAAAATATATAAAGCACACATATGCCTAAAACTTTCAGATTCTTTTCCAAATATTCAGAGTTATTAGAAATATATTCCTGGGCTATGTCTGGCTCTGCCATTCATTTCCATGTGAATTATCTGGAGTGCTGAACAGTTTAGGAAAATTGATTAGTCTTAGTAAAGGATTTATAATATGTTGCTTTAATCCATTTATATCACTTTGGATTACCAACAAGTTTTATCTGAAACATTGCATTTGTCTCTTAAACTATTTCCTTAGCTCCAGTCTCCACTTTATCCTAAATACATTCTTTAGAATGATTTTTTAAAAATACAAATCTGGTTCTTTCACTCTTTAGTTAAAAACTATCAATAACTTTCTATTTCTTATATTTATAATAAATACCTCCCCATCTTTCATTCTTTACCCCCATTCAATCATCTAGTTTTATAGATTCAACTTCCATATCATCTATCATATCTAGCCTTTCTTTTCTATCCCTAGAGCTACTGATAATTAAAGCATCTATCATATTGTACTTGAATTACTAGAATAGTCTCAAAATCAGTCTCTCTTCTTGGAGGTTTGTCTTTCTCTAATATATTCTCTACTCTGGTGACAGATTGATTATTCAGAAATTAAAATCAGTTCATATTAGATACAGGCTAAAAACTTCATAATATTAGGACACAAAAGTTCTGTCATTATCATTTGGTCTTTCTTTCTTTTTCTTTCTTTCTTTCTTTCTTTCTTTCTTTCTTTCATTCTCTCTCTCTTTCTTTTCTCTCTCTCTTTTTCTCTCTCTCTCATTTGCTAATAACACTGGTCCTACCATTTGGAAAATCCTTTAACTTCATTCTTCTGTAAAACACTTACAATTTTTTTTAATGTTTATTTTTGAGTGAGAGAGATAAAGTGTGAGCAAGTGTGCAAGTGGGGGAGGGGCAGAGAGAGAGAGAGAGAGAGAGACACATACAGTCCGAAGCAGGCTCCAGGCTCTGAGCTGTCAGCATAGAGCCTGATGTGGGGCTCAAACCTACTAAACCATGGGATCATGACCTGAGCCAAAGTCAGACACTTAACCGATTGAGCCACCCAGCTACCCCTGTAAAACATTTTTGACACTGAGTTTGATCAACCTTATCTGTGAAATCTTTTCTGTACCCTTCACTACCTCCCTAGCAGAGAATTCACCATTTTACTCCATCCTTTGTAATTTTGTTAATATTTCTTTAATGGTCATTATAAAATTCAGTGGCTTTAGTATACATGCCTATATTAAATGTTTTTGTACATTTTCTTATTTAACTTTACTACATCTCAGAAAGTAGGTATATTCTGTTTTATATATTTATTCATTCTTTTTACATACATATTCATTAATCATCTATTTTATTGGAAGTATTTTTGCAATGCATTGTAAGAAAGGCATTGTTGACATAGTAAGAAAGGCATTGTTGCTGTAATAGAACTTTAGAAAAGTAAATATGTTAGTAACTGAACCTAATGATACATAGTTACAAATGCCAGTGGATTCAGATCTCAGTTCTTAAGGGCATAAACATCTAATTTGTGATTTTGTCACTAGTACTTTCTTCAATTTCTAGCCCATTGCAGTTGAATAAATGATATAATGAAATTTTATTTTTCCTTTTTAGCATGATTCTTTTATTTGAGCATAGTTCATGCACTCCTGAATTCCTTTCATGATATATATCTATATCTATATATCTATATCTATATCTGTATATATATATCTATATATATCTGTGAACAGATATATGTATCTGTGGAACACTATGGAAAATGCACTGAATTATAGAAATTATAATTGCTACTGTGACAGTTGATATTTAACTATTTGTTTTATTGCTTTGCTAATCCTGATTAAATATTCACCTGTAATATGAAAGAGCTCACCTCCTCCCACAATGCAACTAGATAACAGCCACATCAGTGCAACTAACACTGACCCAAAGACTGGTAGAACAGACTCTCCACAGTTAATCATAGAGAGGAGGCCACATCAAAAATGGCAGGAGGGGCAGAGACCTGGTTGGGAACCAAACTTCCTGTGAGACTAACCACTAGCTGGAGGGACACTACAAGCATGGAGAAGGGAGATGAGCAGAGCCCTACTCCAGGCACACAGCACTCAGGAGCTGCACTGGAAAGACAAGTTTGGATAACATTTGGCTTTAAAAACCTGTGGGACTTAACTTCATGAGTTTTTACAGTTAGTGAGGCTTAACTCTAGGTACTTTAAGAATCAGCAGGCTCAGCACTGGGAGAACCAGAGGGTTAATAGGAAACAGTCCCCGCCCTTAAAGAGACAGCATAACAAACAGCCATCAGCTAAGATACAACATAGAAACAGCAATTTGAAAAGCACCTGGGTAAAAGGGGAGGAGACTAATACCTTGCACTCCTATTCTCAACCCCACCTCCCATGTTCTCCTGTGTACTCACCTGACTAAGCAGGAATCCCTCCAAAGTACTGCCTGACATATCTCATTCTGCAAGCAGCCCTAACTGTAACCAGCACCACTCCAGTTGTTGCCCTGGGGAGAGGAGAAGATAACCACACACAACAGTAGGACTGCAGCCTCAGAAATGGGCTGGGGGCAGACATCTCACCTGACCACTGCCCCCGCCCCCCCAACAAAACCAACAAAACCTCACAAGGAGAGGCCACTGCCTCTTCAACAGATAGACTGGGGCAAATATCAGGTCTGGCTGTAGGCTCTACCCACCATGAAAGTGTCTCAGGGGACAATGCAGGGAGAGCATTACCCTGATGCAGAAACCAGATAAAGACACTCCAAACAAACAAACAAACAAAAAATAAAAAAAGGCAAAAAAACAAAAACAAAACTACAGACCAATATCTCTGATGAACATAGATATAAAAATCCTAAACAAACTGAATTCAACAATGCATTAAAAAAAATCACTCACCATGATCAAGAGGGATTTATTCCAAGGATGCAAGTGTGACTCAATATTTGCAAATCAATCAGTGTGATGCATCACATTAACAAGAGAAAGGATAAAAACCATATGATCATCTCAATAGATACAGAAAAAGCAAAATACAATATCCATTGATGATAAAACTCTCAACAAAGTGGGTTTAGAGGGAATATACTTCAATATAATAAAGGCCAAATATGAAAAACCCACAGCTAGCATCATACACAATGGTAAAAAGTGAGAGCTGAAGCTAAGACCAGAAACAAGACAAGAATGTCCATTGATCACTTTGTCAACATACTATTGGAAGTCCTAGTCACAACAATCTGATGAGAAAAAGAAATAATAGGCATTCAAAATGGTAAGGAAGAAGTAAAACTTTCACTATTTGCAAATGATATGATACTATATATAGAAACCCTACATATTCTACCAGAAAACTTCTAGAACTGTAAATGAATTTAGTAAGACTGCAGGATACAGAATTAATACACAGAATTCTGTTGCATTTCTATACAGTGATAATGAATTAGCAGAAAGAGAAATTAAGAAGACAATCCCATTTACAATTGCACCAAAAATAATAAAATACCTAGGAGTACAATTAACCAAGGATGTCAAAAATTTGTACTCTGAAAACTCTAACACACTGATAAAAGACATTGAAGATGAAACAAACAAACCAAAGAAATTCCATGCTCATGGACCGGAAGAATCAATATTGTTAAAATATCATTGCCACCTAAAGCAATCCACAGACTTAATACAATTCCTATCAAAATACCAACAACATTTTTCACTTAAGTAGAACAAATAATCCTAAAATTTGTATGGAATCACCAAAGATCCTGAGTAGACAAAGCAATCTTGAGAAAGAACAAAGCTGGAGGGATTATAATCCCATATTTCAGGATACGCTACAACACTGTAGTAATCAAAACAGTATGGTACTAGCATAGAAATAGACCCATATATCAATTAAACAGAATAGAGAGTCCAGAAGTAAACCCACAATTATATGGTCACTTAATCTATTACGAAGGAGGCAACAATATACAATGGGAAAAGAGTCTCTTCAACAAACGGTGTTGAGAAAATTGGACAGCTACATGTAAAGCTACATGGATCACTTTTTATACCATACACAAAACAGACTCAAAATGGATTAAAGACCTAAATATAAGACCTGAAATCATAAGATTCTTAGAGAGAGACACAAGCAATAACATCTTTGACATTAACCATAGCAATATTTTTCTATATATGTGTCCTGAGGCAAAAGAAACAAAAACAAAAATATACAATTGGGACTACATCGAAATAAAAAGCTTCTTCACAGTGAAGTAAACCATCAACAAAACTAAAATACAACCTCCTAAGTGGGAGAAGATATTTGGAGGTGATATATTTGGTAAGGGGTTAATATCCAAATATATATAACGAACTTATAGAACTCAACATCAAAAAAAAAAAACAATTAAAAAGTGGGCAGAAGACACGAGCAGACATTTTTACAAAGAAGACATACAGATGGCCAACAGACACATGAAAAGATTCTCACATCACTAATCATTGGGCAAATGCACATCAAAGCCACAATGATGTCTCACTTCACACTTGTCAGGATGGCTAAAATCAACACAAGAAACAAATGTGAGGATATTATATGGAAAAAAAGGAAACATCATACATTGTGGAAATGCCAACTGGTGTAGATGCTATGAAAAACAGTATGAAGATTTCTCAAAAAATTAAAAACAAAATTATCATATGGTCCAGCAATTTCACTACTATTTACCCAAAGAATATGAAAACACTACTTTGAAATATGTAAACACATATCTCATATATGCACCCCTATGTTTATTGCAACATTATTTACAGTAGCCAAGATATGGAATCAACCCAAGTGTCCATTCATAGATGAATGGATAAAGAAAAGGTGGTATATATACACAATGGTATATTAATCAGTCATAAAAGAGATGAAATGTTGCCATTTGCAACAACATGGATGGACCTAGAGGGTATAATATAAATAAGTCAGTTAGAGAAAGATAAATATCATATGATTTTACTCATATATAGAATTTAAGAAACAAAACAAAGAAATAAAAAAAAGATAAACAAAAAACCAGAATCTTAAATATAGAGATCTGGTGGTTACCAGAGAGAAGGTGGATGAGGGGTTGGATGACATAGGTGAAGGGATTAGGAGTACACTTCTCGTGATGAACACTGAATAATATATGGAATTATTGAATCGTATCATACCCCTGAAACTAACACTGTATTTTAATTATACCTGATTAAGAAAATAAAGCCAGCAGTAGCAAAAGGAAGGCAGCAGTAGCTATACTTAGACAAAATAGACTTTAAACTAAAAATGGTCACAAATAACTAAGAAATTCATTATATAATGATAAAGGGGTGAATAATAATGATATAATAATTATATATATATATATTTATGCACTCAGTATTAAAGCAGCTAAATATATAAAGCAAATACTAATAGAACTAAAAGGTGAAATACAATATACAACAATACAATAATATTTAGAGACTAATACTGCACTCTCAACAGTGAATATGTCATCTAGACAAAGAATCAATAAAGAAATTGCATTTGAACAACGCTATAGATCAAATGGACCTAACAGTATGTACACGATAGTCCATTCAACAGTAGCAGAATGTATATTCTTCTCAAGTGTACATGGAAGATATTCTAGGATAGATCCTACATTAGGCCACCAAATAAATCTCAGCACATTCAACAAGACAGAAATCATGTCAAGTATTATTTCTAACCTGTGTTATGAAATTAGAAATCAACAAGAAGAAAGCTGGAAAATTCTCAAGTATGGGGTTGTTAACACACTCCCCAACAAACAATGGATCAAAGAAGAATGGGAATCAAAATATATTTTGAAACAAATGATAATGGAATTACACATGCCAAAGAACACACACACCTCAAGAAACTAGAAAAAGCATAAACTGAGCCCAAAGTTGGCAGAAAGATATTAAAGACTATAGCAGAAATTGAAATTGAAAATAGAAAAATAGAAAAGACTAACAAAATTAAGTGTTCTTTGAAAAGATACACAAAATAGACAAGTCTTTAGCTAGACTAATCCAGAAAAAAAGAAAGAGGACTCATATAAATAAAAACTATAAATGAAAGAGGAGACATTATAACTGGTAGAGAAATACAGAGGATCACAGGAGACTACTATAAACAATTATACGCCAACAAAGTACAAGTTTACCCTGCTATCCAAAAGCAGAGCATTTCTATGAAATCTTTAATAATCCAAAATGACATAAAGAACACTTAACACTGATTTATATGAAAAAAAAAATTGACCAAAGCATTAGGTCAGACCCAAAGCATTAGGCTTTTCTGAAGCTTTAGGACACATCCTGCTAATGGATACACAAAATAGATTGAGAGAAAGCACAGATGCTTACAAACAAAATTCAACGCTATTGTGATGTGGTGCTGAGGTGCTGACTATAGTTTCAGGCGAAAGAATTTGGTGATGCCACTCTCACTGCTTGAGGTACACACTGCTGGTATAATGGCTTGCTGCAATACAAATACTGAACACAATTTTCACTTTTTACCTTTTTTTGTAAAAGTAAAAATCCTCTTGGTTTCTTCTTTCTTAGCCCTTCAGATTTCTTTCT
Organism: Panthera uncia; assembly: GCF_023721935.1. Lineage (NCBI taxonomy): Eukaryota > Metazoa > Chordata > Mammalia > Carnivora > Felidae > Panthera > Panthera uncia. The sequence continues at coordinate 52,874 of NW_026058547.1, forward strand.
TTTCTGGTCTTGTGAAATGTTTCTTTCTTTATTGAAACTGATTTTCTCTTTTATATTTAATTATTGTTGATAAACAAGGTATAATAAGTCTGAGGCTCCAAAATACCAAAAGAAGGAAAAAAAAATGTTAAGTGTATTGCAAAGTGAGTTGCTAGATCACTTATGCTTAAATTGCTAAGGAGGAAGTAACAATTTGATAATTGTGAGCCAAACAAGGTACTAAAAACAGGGTTGAAGTTGAAGACCTTAGTGAGGGCTTTGAGAAAACTACACAGAAGATTGATAGAGTCTGGGGACATGGCAGATAGCATTTAAAACAGAAAAGTACCTAGAGATGAGAAGCTGGTTGAACATTCCATCATAGCAGATAAGAGGTTTGCACTGGGATCAAAACACACATCTATTTACATCAAGGTCGGGGATGTATGAGATCTTCCCTTAGATCTAATGTTAACCATGTATGAGAGAGAAAGCCTGGAGCTAATTAGAATCATAGCCAAAAGAAAGTATAGAGAGCTATTTGAACAGAGTGAATCTAAGTGATATTGGGGAATTCCAGTGTTAAAAAATGTATCTCTCTGAGAACAAAGACATGCTGTGTTGTGCAGTTACAAACAACCCCCCAAATGTCAGTAGATTAACACAATATCATGCTGTGCATTCACCACAGGTCAGTACAGGTGATCTGCTCTGGGTAGACTCTGTTAACCCAGGCTGATGGAGTCTTCTTCTTAACGTGGGCTTTTATTATCACTGCAGCATCAAAAAGAGAATCTAACATTATATAGGTGAGAATATACTATTATAAGGGTCTAACATTACAGATAATGTAATTTAAAGGTAAAATGTGATAAATATGCATGTTGTAAGCCCTAGAGCAGCTACTTAAAAAATCATCAAAAAGTAGCTCTATCTACTAAGCCAATAGTGGAGATAAAATAATTTTAAAAGATCAATCTAAAAAAAAAAAAAACCCAAACTGACACACATGAAAAGATATAAGAAAGAACCAACAAGTAATAGGAAATATAAAAAACAAATAGAAAAATAGGATATTTAAACCCAATTATGTTAATAACTACATTAAACATTAATGATTCAAACAACAATTAAAGGACAGGTACTGTCAGACTAGATTAAAACCAAAACCAAAACCAAAACCAGAAAGCCAAGACCTTAATTTATGATGTCTAGAAGAAATTCACATGAAATATAAATTTACAGACAGTATAAAATTGGAAAATATTTATTCAACAAATAACTAAGAAAGCTGCAATAACTTATTATATCAACATAGATTTCAGAATAGAGAACACTACCAGGAACTTCCAGGAAGAACATTTGATAATGATGAAGGGTAAATTCATCAGTCTTGCATGAATAGGCACACAATTACAAAGTTTCAAAATACATGAAGCAAGAGGTGACAAAAAGAGAAACGAACAAATCTACAATTATATCTGGAAATTTCAACCCTCTGTCTCATAAACTGATGGGACAAATGAGCATAACGTCAATAAGGATACAGAAGACTAAATGACATTATCATCTCACTTTAAATAATTGACATTTTAGAACACACCATGAAACACACATTCTCTTCAAGTTCACATGGTAAAGTCACCAAAGTAGACCATATGCTTAGCCATAAAAGAAGCCAATAAGTTAAAAATTATTAAAATCATACAACGTGTGACCTCTGGTCAAAACAGAATTAACTTAATAACAGAAATAAACCTCAAAAATTGTCAAGTAGTTGATAATTACAAGATAGTTCTAAATAGCATAAGGAGCAAAGAAAATCATAAGAAAAAAATAGCAAATATTTTGTACTCTATAAAACTTAAAATACAAGGTATCAAGTTTTTTGGATATAGCTAAAGAAGTGCCTAGAAAGATGTTTGTATTTTTAAATGATAATATTAAAAAAGAAATAACTGAAACAAAATAACCGATATGATGTTCTCTCTTGATTTTTTGAAAAAATACAACAATTTCATAAATTTTCAGCCATATGTGAACTTATTTTTTATCTAGATGAAAAATTGCTTCTATCATTTTAAAATATAGGATTGGTAGAAATAATTTCAGAAAACTTTCTTTTCAATCTGTCAAAATCTATTTTTAAGTTCTGTTTTTCAGGTCACTAATTTATATGGTAGATTAGCACCTTTAGGCTTTCTGAAAATGATGCATTGAATGATGGCTAAAGTACTCAATTTTAGGAAGATGATTCTGTGAATGCAAAGTTACTCTCTAAAATGAGTTACGATCTGTCGGTATATCTATTTAGTATGCCTGCCTAGACACAGTAAGGAACAAGTTTAAGGCCCGTCAGTGTGAAGAGTTAACATCAGCTGGTCCCTCAAACAAAGTTCCTTGGCTTAGAGACAGCTGTCTGTACTCCCTGAACTTAGGATTCTCATACAAATAATTACCTAGACTCTGAATATTCATTTACATTTTATAAAACAACTGTTGTGATCATTTGCAGAGTGAAAACAGATGCAAATTACAGAAGTATGTATTTAAAAGGAGGATTAGAGCTCTGAAGAGTGTGCTGGGGTTTATGAGGCCAATATTTCAAAGTTTTTACTTTCCTCACTGCATTTACATTCAAATACTTCATTTTTCAAAAAAGTACATGTTAGACACACTACAGAATATTTAAAAAAAAATTTTTTTTTCAACGTTTTTTATTTATTTTTGGGACAGAGAGAGACAGAACATGAATGGGGTAGGGGCAGAGAGAGAGGGAGACACAGAATCGGAAACAGGCTCCAGGCTCCGAGCCATCAGCCCAGAGCCTGACGCGGGACTCGAACTCACAGACCGCGAGATCGTGACCTGGCTGAAGTCGGACGCCCAACCGACTGCGCCACCCAGGCGCCCCTACAGAATATTTTTGAGAACTGGATTTTCTACATGTTTTTCACTGTGATTAGGTATTGTTGTGACTCAACTGTTTTTTTTCTTAGGATTAAGTTTTTGGCTCAAAATAATAGCTCAATCTTTTTATTTTCTATAGGGATTTGTGGATTATTAAATATTTTACTTTATACCTTTCTGAATAGTGAATGTGTGGAAGAATGTAATGTGAAATTTGGCAATTTAGAGGGCTAAAAAATAAAACTATTAAGAATCAGTTTTATAGTAAACAAATCATTTGCATTTTCAATGGGTTTAGTAAGGTCTAACTTTAGACTTCAAAAGCAATGTGATCATTACTTTTGATGGCGAATTTAATCTAAATTCCTATATTTATTTGTAATAAAATCCTCTATATTGAGGAAAACTTTAAATAACTTTTTATTTATACTAATGTATATGAATATAATTATGTACTAAATTATGTACTAAATATATATATATATAAAATATTCATGTATGTGTGTATGGGTCTGTATGAAAAAACCAAATTATCTTATTCTCCTACATTTGGCCAAATCTGCTAACTCAAGTATGTAGTTGATAGCATTTTATGAATTCTAAAATTTTAAGCAGAAAATGTGAGTTGCTGTTTGAAGAACATTCTTGAGTAATGTTTTAATCCTTATTCTGCTTTGCAACTTTGCCAAAAGATCTGATAAAACAATAATTTTCCAATAGCCAAGAATAATCAAGATAGTACTGTTTCAAATATTAGGGAGAAAAATGTTTATTTTTCGATATCTCTTCTATATTCACATAATAGTAAATACAAATATGCCTTTCCTTGAAGCAGTACTTAAAATGTGGTCAAATGCATTGAACAACAAGAAAGCAAATAAGAAACAAAGGTAGAGAAGAGGAGAAAAATTATACTAAAAACTTACAAGTGAGAAAAACTCTAAAATGTAACGAGCAAATTTAGTTCTCAGGTTTATAACACCTGGAAAGATGGAAACACAGAGCTTGCTGTCATGATAGCATGCAAATCAACAGATTCACTGAAAAAAAGTTTATTTTTTTGATCCTATTTGGTAAAAGAAAACAATTGTATGAAATTTGAAGAAAACAAAACCCATGTTGGTTATTTACATAGCTTTCTTGTCCAAGATATTGTACATCTTTAGTTTTAATGTAAAAGTAGTTTTACATTTAAGAATCATCTTTAAAAATGACATAATCTATTTATCTTAGAAATATCTATATTTGGACTTCAAAATATTATATAACATTTTGAATTTTTAATATGAAAATGGTTTTACTTTTAAGAATCACTCTAAAAAATAGTATGATGTTATTATCTTTGAAATCACTACATTTAAAAAATATTTTAACGTTTACTTATATTTGAGAGAGAAACTGTGCATGAATGAAGGAAGGGCAGAGAGAGACAGAGACAGAATCTGAAATAGGCTCCAGACTCTGAGCTGTCAGCATGAGCCCGATGTGGTGCTTGAACTCACGAACTAAGAGATCATGACCTGAGCTGAAGTCAGACACTTAACTGACTGAGCCACCCAGGCACCCTGAAGTCAATGTATTTTAAATTCAAAACCTCACATCACCATCACATGACTAGAGAAAATGCCCATTATGTGTTATTCATTTTTCATAAAAATGCAAATGTTTAAAAGTGTGACAAGTTAGGAAATGAATGAAAAAAAATGGATTTTTTGGGTTTTTTTTTTTTTTTTAGACAACAATGAAGAAAAAACAAGTCCTCACATTTAAGGATGACAAATGGAGCTTAAATTCTTCTTTGGTATATGGAACTATTGTAAATTATAGGATACTAAAATATAAAACACATCATGGATTGGTATGCTATAGGACTTGAATAGTTTTACTTTTACTATGAAATTCCAAATTATTTTTCAAAGTGGGTATAGCAGTTTACTTTTCCAATGAGTGTCTTTCATCCCTGCCAACATTTGATATTGTCAGAATTTCCTTTATTTATTTATTTATTTATTTGTTTATTTATTTATTTATTGCCAATCTAGGAACTATTATCAACTTGATTTAAATTTGCATTTTTAAGATTATTAACGTGGTTGAACATCTATCTTTAGGATTAGGTCATTTGTGTTTTCATTTCAGTGACTTTTTTATGTTATGTGTACATTTATCTATTAGTTTGTCTTTTTGATTAAAAAATATATTTACATATATTTAAAAAAAATTTTTTCTTAACGTTTATTTATTTTTGAGAGACAGAGGGAGACAGAATGCCAGCCAGGGAGGGGCAGAGAGAGAGGGAGACAGAATCTGAAGCAGGCCCCAGGCTCTGAATGTCTGCACAGTTTGAACCCACAAACTGTGAGATCATGACCTGAGCTAAAGTGAGATGCTTAACTGACTGAGCCACCCAGATGCTCCATATAGATTTCCATATATTTTAGCGCTAAATTCTTTGATAGTACTATGTATGGCAAATGTATTCTCTAAGTTGTGTTTTGTCTTTTCACTGTCTTTAGTTATAGGAATAATTAATTTTAACCTAGTAAGATTTTTTTATGTTCTTTTTATACTTTAAACTTGTTTAAGAATTATGATCCTAAAATCGTAAAAATACTGTCATATATTGTCTTTTAAAAGTTTCATATATTTTTTAAAACTGTTTTTAAAACATTTATTTATCTTTGAATGACAGAAAGAGACAGAGCACTAGTGGGGGCTCTGAGTTTTCAGCACAGAGCCCAATGGGGGGCTCCAACTCGTGAACCGTGAGGTCATGACCTTCGCCATCAGACGCTTAACTGACTGAGCCACCCAGGTGCCCCTAAAAGTTTTATATTTTTGTTTTTCACGTTTAATTCTTTAATTCACCTGTTGCTGATTTTTGTAACTGGTGTAATATAAAGAATTCCTTTTAAGGATATTATCCTCTTAAGGATACAAATATCCCAGCTCTATTGAAAAGTCAATCTTTCCTCCAGTAATCTGCAATAGAATAAATCAAATGTCCAGTTATGTATGGATCTGTTTCTGGGCCCTCTATTTGATTTCATATAAATCTTGATATTTGGTGGTAGTGTATGTTATTTTCTATTTTTAAAAATACATGTTGGCTACAATTGGACTTTTACAGTTAATTGTGAATTTTATAATCAGCTCCACATTTGTCCAATAAAATCCTTTTGATTGGAATTGATTATTGGATTAACTTGACATCTTTATAAAATTTAGTCCTTTACTTATGAAAATAGAATATTTCCATTTACTTATGCCATCTTTGATTTCAGCCCACATAAATTTTATAATTTTTCCACAAAACCTTTGCACCTCTTTTGTTAGATTTATTTTCAAGTACTCTTAATTTTTTATTCTATATACATACATATATATGTATATATATATGGCATATGTATATATATGATTATTCGGTATACTGATATATATATATAGATAGCATATATAAGCATATATATTGATATCTGATTATGTTATAAACTCCATATTACTATTGTGAAAATACCATACATACAACTAAATTTATAAAAGTATAAATCTAGACTGAAGAGTAATTTGAAATGAAACATCCGTATTATAACCACCACAACTGGAAAGAGAATATGGCCTGTTGCTTAAAACTTTCCTTTGTGTCCCTTCCTGATGGCAGGCTTTCTGTCCCTCCAGATGTAACCACTATTCTGACTTAGGTGATAATTATTTTCTTGCTTTTCTTCGTATGCAGTATGACTCTTTATATAACATTCAAATTATAGAGTTTAGAGAGATACTTATATAAAGGGTCATACTGTATGGATAATTCAAATATTTGACTTCCTTTTTTCACTAAATATTATGCTATTGAGATTAATCCATATTGATACATGTAGATCATTTTATTATGAGAAAATACCATGATTTATGTACAATTCTGGTAAGAGACATTTGGAGTGTTTTCAGATTGTGATTATTGTTAACAATCCTGTTATATGTACATTCTCATGAATGTTTTCTGGAATAGCTAGGCACTGATGTGTCCGGATCAAAGAATAGAATGTGTTGTAGGATGTATAAAAGATTACTGTACCAGATAATATCAGACCATTTTTAAAAAGAGGGGCAATTTGTACTGCCTCCAGCAACATCCAAAGTTCCTTTTGCTTTATATCTTCATCAATATTTGGTATCATTATCAAGTTTTTAAATGTACGTTAATCTATTTAAATGTTCTTTAAAATTGGTATTTCTCTGGTTATTAGTGAAGCTGAGCAATTTTTGTATTTTAACCACTTATATTACTTCTTTTGTGAAGCACCTATTCAAGTTTTTGTTTTTGTTTTTAATTTGTAGGAATTCTTTGCATATTGTGGGTATGAGTGATTTGTAAAGAATGTGTGTTGCTTAAGCTTTCAGGGTTTGAGACCGCACCTGAGCTCAGTTTCCCATAGAACCAACCATGGATTTCTAGACAAAATCCCGAAATAATGGATTTCCCAGACAAAATCAGTAAAAACCATTGAGCGTTAGACAGATTGGCAGAGCACCCGATTCAGCCAACTGACAAGTCTGCTTTTTACGCTTGACCCATAAAAATTTATATTTGCAGGAACCATGTCTTCTGAATGGCACACAGACTTTCTCTGTGGATCCAGCAGTACGCTGGCCCTATCGATGGGAGAGTTGAAGCAACTGTGTCTTCTATTCTCTTGGACACTTGTCTGTGTTAATTTCTGCTTATGCCAGTGGGAATTAAACCATAACATATGATATTGTGAAATTTGTCCCAATATTTGTTAATCATAAGTGGTGACCCAGAAGAGACCTACTTTGTATAACAAACATTTGAAGAAAATATTTCATGATTCTCAATGATCACCATTTATAGCAAATGTTCATGAGTGTGTCAGTTTTTGAACCATCTAATATTTCCTGTTTATTTTCCCACCCCTGTACAAACACTATTGGTATATTATCCACATTACTATAGTTGTGAAAAATAAATCTTGAAACCAGTGTGGCACCTTGCTGTTGTTCAAAAGAATCTTGGTTGTCTTTGTACCTTTGCACTTAAAAATATTAGGATCAGTTCTTCAAGCTCTACAAAGAGACCTCCTGAGATATGTTTACATTGAGATTGCATTAAATTTGCACATTAATTTAGAAAGAACTAACATGCCTACCAAATTTATTTATATGTAAATATCTTAATTATGTTTTACGATTTTGTGGGTGTTTTGTGCAATATATTTTTGCACACTTTATTTTGATGTTATTTGAATGGTAATTTGACATTTTAATTTATTTTTATTTTCTTGAAAAGCAGAAATGTCATTAGTATTTATTACATTGATTTTCATATCCAACAACCTTTCTAGATTCTTATTAATATAATAATTTATACATGAATTTAGATAGCATATATAATCATATGATTTATAAATGATAAAGGTTTTGTTCCTTCCCTTTAAATAATTATACTTTGTTTTTTCTTGCTACTGCACTGGTTAGAGCCTCAAACATAATGTTGATTAAAAGTGCTGATAGTAGCAATTCTTAATTTGTTTACAAATTCGAAGGGAAAACTTTCGCTTTTCATACAAAAACATAATGCTTGTTGTAGGATATTTAGATACCCTTTGTCAAATTAAAGAAGTTCCTTTCTGTTAACAGTTCACTAAGAACTTTTTTAGCATTAAAGGATATTAAACTTGATCAATTGTATTTTTCTGCGTCTCTTGAGGTGATTATATTATCATCTTGTTTAATCTGATAATATGGTGGAATTCATTAATGGATCTTCTAACATTAAGTGTGATTTTCACTCATTGAAAAACTCAAATTGGTCTTGAGGTATTATCTTTAAATATATTGCTGGATACAATTTGCTAATCTTTTTCTTTAGGATTTCTACATCAATGCTCATTAGTAAAATTAGCCTATAATTTTCCCATTTTGGTGTCTCAGGTTGTGTCTTCCAGAAGCAGGTACTGACCGAGTGTGGTGTGTAGGATATTTACAAAGGATCAACATTTGTGGAAAGGAGGGAAGGGGGAGGCCTGTAAAAGATTAGTTGGCTTTCTGTGTCTCAGGCAAGTCTTGAAAGACTTGACAGGTGGAGGCTGCCTGCTGACAGCCTCACAGCAGCTGGAAAGATCTTGGTTGAAGGGGATTCTGGGTAGTACCACTCTGTGTCCATCACACTTGGTATGAAGTGTTCTCTCTCTTTCTTTATCTGGAAATGTTTGAGTACACATTTGAGGAAAAAAAATAGTAAATTCTGATTGAATTAAAATGACTTTTGAATGTGTGGTTGAACTCAGCAGTCAAATTACTAAGATGCCAAATTTTCTTCAAAGAAAGAGTTTTGATTACTGAACTTAAATATTTAATAGTTTTAAGAGTGTGTTTTACAATATTGGAATTATTTCTTCTTTGTATGTTTGGAGATATCTTCTTTGAAACTGTCCATGGCTTGGAAAGGATGTGAAGGATCAGAGATTTGATCTTGTTTGCAAGCCAGAAAGTTAGTCTGTGACAGGTTCATGGATTCTGAGAGAAGACGAGACACGTGGGTTAGAGATAAGGGACTTTATTACTACAGCAATAGCAGTGGTCAGAACATATGCATTTGCACCAGTTCCCTAAGCCTCAATTTCTGAAGACAGTTAGTTGGGTTGCATTACATGAAAGAAACCCTAAGTTTAGGGAACCAAAATCTCTTATAATGGGTGGTTAGTTTGCCTTACCTTCACCAAAGAGAGAAACATGTTCTTTATCATACTATGTAATAAGAAAAATTTTTCTTTGTTCTGAACAGAGACTATTTATTTCTTCCAAGGGTGTTTGCTCTAAAACCTTTTTAAAAAAGAGAGAAGTCCAGAACAAGCCCAGTTGGTGCCTTTGCTTGCAGGACACGCAGAGATAGGGGTATTATTTCTCAACAAGGCTATCATATGTGAAAATATCTTTGATTATTGAATCAATATTTAATAATTTTAGGACTATTCAGTTTTATTTCCATTTTTGAGTCAGTTTTGGTAAATTAAACTTGACTAGGAATATACCCATTTCACCTCAATTTTCATATCTATTGACCTTTATTTATAATGTCTTCATTTCCTTGTTTGCAGTGTATATACTTATGTAGACTTTTCCCATCCTAATTCATTTTATTTATACCTTCTCTCTTTTTTCTTGATTAATATTGGTAGAATCTTATCAGTTTTATTGATCTTTTGCAAGGAACCAATTGTGTCAGATTCTGCTGTGTTTTGTTGCCTTTCTTTTCAGTTATTCTAGAAAATGCAATTAGACTGTATTTGTCAGCCCTCCCCCAATGCATAAAGTTACAGTTTTAGCCATTATAATATGGGTAGAGATTCTAGTTGTGTAGAAATGATACAGACCATTCCCAGACATAGCATTAAAAACCCAGAGTCCTTGGTAATCCTCCATGATTTCTTGCTCTCATCAATTTTCTGATGACTGGATAAGAATAAGTCACTAGTGGACTTTGAGGCTCTGGGAAATGTCAGACATAATACAAAGAATGAGAAGCAATGACTGCAATAACCAGAGTTCCCTGTCCTCTTCACCCCCCAACTCCTATTACCTTCATTGGACATGAACAATACATAAACCTTTATTGTGTTAATCTAATGAGATGTTGGCGTTTGCTTAGAATTTAGTGCATTCCAATCCAGTGTTGATCTCTATTATAAGTTTGTTTTCTTTTACCTTTTGATCTTTCTTTCAAAATTTCCTTCCTTCTACCCTTATTTTATTATATACATTTAATAACTTATTCAAGTGGATGTGTATAGCATTCATTTTCACTATTTCTTCTTTTTGTATAAGCGTACAAAGCTATACATTTCCAACTAAATACTTCTAGCTGCAGGCCGAAATTTTAATGTAATATATTAATTTTCATTCTGTTTTAACTATTTTCTAAGTTCTCTTAGGTTTCTTATTTGACCACCAGTTATTTGAAAGTATATTTCTTAGTTTCAAAACATTTGCAAATATTCTGGTTATAGTCGTTATTTTAAATTTCCAATCATTTGGTATGAGAGGGTGGTATGATGATATTAAACTAATGAAAATTATGGGGCGCCTGGGTGGCTCAGTTGGTTGAGCATACGGCCTCGGCTCAGGTCATGATCTCACAGTTTGTGAGTTAGAGCCCCGTGTCGGGCTCTGTGCTGACAGCTCAGAGCCTGGAGACTGCTTCGAATTCTGTGTCTCCCTCTCTCTCTGCTCCTCCCCTGCTCATGCTCTGTCTCTCTCTCTCTCCTTCAAAAATAAATAAAAACACTAAAAAAATAAAAATAAAAAAAATAAACTGATGAAAATTATTGAGAAATGCATTATTTCCCCATATGTGACCAGTTTTAGTAAACCTTTGGTGTGTTCTGGAAAAAAACGTCTTCTCTGTAGGTATTAGATGCTATTTTCTATATATATGCATTAAATCAGGTTTGTTTATTGCGTTATCAACTTTCCCTTATTTAAGGAAATAAGGAATTATTTCCTTATTTTCTGTTTGCTTACAATCTTGCTATTGAGAATGCTATATGAATATAGTCCACAATACTTGGAGATTTATCTGTTTCTCCTTATACACCTAACAATTTTAACTTTGTGTATTTTGAGGTTATGAGGCTATTACATTTGGTGAATAATAATTTAGAATTTTATAGTTTTAGAATTGTTACATCTCTCTGAGGAATTTAATATTTTATCATTATGCATTGAAGCATCAATAAAGTATGAATGTTTCATCAGTATGTATGGAGGGTATTTTAGGGACAATTCCATATTCAGACTCACAGCACCAGAATAGGCCACACGTGGCACTTACCCAGAGACACAGTCAGGAAACACAGTTTGCCAACAGTGCAGCCTCCTCTTCTAAGTGCCTTCCTCCTCTTTGCATTAGCCTTTGCAATATAGTTTATACAGCTGTATAGGAGCTCCGCCCTTTGGCCTCCACGTGTTAGCTCAGGCACAAGGACACTATATCACATAAGTGGGTTATAGGGTCCATGTTAGTTCAGACCTTTATGCAACAGAGCCAGTGTATTATCACGTATCTAGGTATATGTTTCAAGGTGCCCGTAAGAGATATGATCTGTATAAAGATCACTATCCTTAAGGAAGTCTAAAACTATGGCTTCCTATTAGGTCTTTCAAGTGCATCCATACCTGTAGGCCAAATGGAATTTACCAATCAGTGTTTGTTGTTGTTGTTGTTTTGCTCTTTTTACCATAAGCCATTGTGCCTGGCAATATAGTTGACAGTCAACTTTTATCAAGTTTCCTGGTGAACAGTGATGGCAAGTTAATTCAAAGTCAGATGTGTCCTTTGAGAAAGAGACACAGTTGTGTTGCTCTTTACTCACAAGCGACTTTTTCCTTTAGTAATAATTTTTGCCTTAAAGTGTATAGTGTCTGATATTACTGTAATTATATCAGTTTTCTTTTCGTTAGAAACTTCCTGTTGACTCATGTTCTAAATTTCTACTTTCAAACTTCCTGTATCTTCATGATTTTTATGTGTCTCTTGTTCAGAGCATAGGGCTAGATTTAATTTTTATGCATTATGGCATTTTTTTTTTTTTGGTTTTAAGATTTAACTGTAGCTTTTTTTTTTACTTTCTTTTCAATTAATTGGTTATTTCTTATAATTCCATTTTCCCTCTTTTGATAATGCTTGCTGCTTCCATTATGCTGTTTAGAAGTCAGCTGTCAATCCAATTTTCTCTCTTTAGAAATTTTTATTTTTTATCTAGCTTCACTTAAGATTTTCAATTTGTTTTAAGTGTTCTATGGTTTCACTATGATGTATATATAGGTGTATATTTATTTTTATTTATCTTCCTAATAGTTAATTGGGATTTCTAAATTTGTATATTGATCTTTCAGCTCTTTTGGAAAATTCACACCCATTTTTTCTGTGAAAATTTCCTATTCAATCCTCTCCTTCATTTTAATACTTAGCTTAGATTTCTTCTAGATCCATTCACTTTATCTCATGTCTGTTGATGTCTTTTTTATAATTTTTCATCCTTTGTCCTTTCTTTTGTTTTCTAGATAATTCCTTCGTTTATGTCTTATGGATTACATTCTTTCAGTAGGACTAATCTGTTATTAAGAGATTAAACTTTGCATTGGGTCTTAATTTCAATTATATATATGAAAATAATTTCTAGGTACTCTTTTTATTTCTTAAATACTCTTTCACTAAACTCATATTTTAAGAATACTTTTTATTTTTTGATACATACTAGATATATATTTTAATATTTTTAAATGTCATAAGTCTAGGAGTAAATTCTTGGATACTATTCTATTGTTTTTTTGTTTTTCCTTTTAACATCATGCTGACTTCTTTGTTAGCTTCTTCTTTTTCCTAGAACTTAGCTTTGATAATTCTTTGAGGCCTGTGATGAAGAGATGTTTCTCCAGAAAATATTGATTTTGTTTCTGATTGACATCTTTGACACCAGAAATCCCAGAGTACTTTAAGCCCAATTCTTTATTATTATTATTATTGTTACTTTTTCCACGTTGAGATATAATTGACAAATAACTGTTTATAAGTTTAAGGTATATAAAATAATGATTTGATATATGGATATATTACAAAATGATTACCACAGTAAGTTTAGTTAACATTAATCACCTCATAATAGTGAAAAATTTCTTTTCTTTGCAGTTAGAACTCTTAAAATTTACGCCCTCAGAAACTTTCAAGGATGCATTACAATGTTGTTAACTATAGTCATCATGCTGTACATTATATCTCCCAAATTTATTTGTTTTGTAACTGGAAGTTTGTACCTTTTGACCACCTTCACCCAATTTCCCCATTTTCCCCCTGTGGTTACTATCTGGTAGTTACCAGTAACTACCAATCTGATTTCTGTTTCTATGAGTTTGGTTTCTTTAGATTCCACGTATAAGTGAGACTATACAATATTTGTTTTTGCCTGATTTATTTCACTTAGCATAATGCCCTCAAGTACCATCCATGGTGTCATATGTGACAGAATTTCTTTTTTTATGGCTGAGTAAAATTATATCACATTACGTTTATCCAGTCATTCATTGATGGACACTTTTGTTGTTTCTATGTCTTGGTTATTATAAATAATGCTGTAATGAATATAAGGATGAAGATATCTCTTTGGAATAGTGATTTTGTATCTTTTGAATATAAACCCAGAGGTAGGGGCACCTGGGTGGCTCAATCAGTTAAGTGTCTGACTTTGGCTCAGGTCATGATCTTGTGGTTCATGAGTTTAAGCCCTGTGTCAGGCTTTGTGCTGACAGGTCATAGCCTGGAACCTGCTTTGGATTCTGTGTTTCCCTCTCTCTCTGCCCCTCCTCCTCTCATGCTCTCTCTGTCTCAAAAAAAAAAAAAGAAAAGAAAAGAAAGGAAAAAAGAAAAAAAAGACCTAGAGATAGAATTGTTACATCATATGGTAGTTCTTAAATTTAATTCTTATTTATAAGTTTTAGCAATAGTTAAACCATATGAGGATTGGATTATTTTTGACTGTATATTCAAGGTTTCCTTCACTTATTTACACTTTTTCTCAGCAAGAACATTTTTCTTTTTTTTTTTTTTTTTTTTTGGTCTTAATCAAATGTAAGGAAATGAGTTGCGGTGGTGCACAGAGTTAATTGGCTTTTTCACTATGATTCTGATTCATGGGAGTCTCTCTCTTCTTTCATAAGCTGGAGACATTCTGTCTCTCTCTTTATCCCCACCCTCCAGTTTATTTCCTTACTTCTCTGTCTAATCCTCCCCTCCTTTCTCCAGTCTTTCTCCTTTTCCCTCCTTAACTGCCTCCCTTTCCTTCTTGTCTTTCCCTTCTCCCATTATTCACACGTTCGTCCTCTCATATTCAAATGTATATTTCAATCTCATTTCACAAGACTGCCATTATTCCTTAATTTCTGCCTCAGAATTTTTGTTTTATCCCCAGTTTATTGTCATTTATTTATTTACTTTGAAAGAGAGAGCCAGAGAGAGTGGGGGAGGGGCAGAGAGAGGGAGAGAGAGAATCCCAAGCAGTCTCTGCACTGTCAGCACCGGGCCCAATGCAGGGCTTGATCCCATGAACCATGAGATTATGACCTGAGCCAAAATCAGGAGTCAAATGTTTAACTGACTGAGCCACCTAGGTGCCCCTTTATTGTTCTATTTTTGTGTCTCTCCTTTAGTCAGCACTGGCATTTGCTTAATGGGAAAAAGAGTTGAGCACATCGTTCTTCAAAGATGTTCAAAAGGCCCACAGGTACCAGGTATATAAAAATATGCTCAATACCATGAATCATCAGGAAAATATAAATTAGAAACACAATAAGAAACGACCTCACATCTGTTATGGTCACTCTTACAAAAAAAATAATGGAAGATAACAAGTGCTGGTGAGAATGTGGAAAAATTGGAATCCTTGTGCACTGTTGGTGGTAATGTAGAATGGTGCAACCACTATAGAAAACAATATGGGTTGCCTGGGTGGCTCAGTCAGTTGAAACTTTGACTTCAGCTCAGGTCATGATCTCACAGTTCGTGGGTTTGAGCCCCATGTCAGGTTTTGCACTGACAGCTCAGAGCCTGGAGCCTGCTTTGGATTCTGTGTCTCCCTCTCTCTCTGCTTCTCCCTTGCTCATATTCTGTCTCTATCTCTTTCAAAAATAAACATTAAAAAAAATTAAAAAATAAAATAAAAACACTATGGAAGTTCCTCAAAAAATTAAAAGAGAACTACCATGTGATCTATTTCTGGGTATATATCCAAATAATTGAAATCAGGATTTTAAAGAGATATCTGCATTTCCATGTTCATTACAGTATTATTCACAATAGTCAAGAGGTAGAAACAACCTAAACGTCTATTGAAATATGAATGGATAAAGAAAATGTGGTAAATACATACAGTGGAATATCATACAGGATGTTAAAAAAAAAGAAGGAAAATCCTGCCAAGTGTGATAACATGGGTGAACCTGTAGCACATTATCTAAGAGTAATAAGGCAGTCATAAAGGGACATATCCTGCATGATTCCACTTATATAAGGTATCTAAAATAGTCAAACTCATAGAAGCAGAGAGTAAATGGTAGTTGCCAGTGGCTGAGGTGAGTTGCTATCCAATGAGCACACACTTTAAGCTATGCAAAGTAAGTTCTAGACATCTGCTGTAAAACATGTGTCAGTAGTTGACAATCTTTATTGTGCACTTAAAGATGTGTTCAGAGGGCAGATTTCATGTTAAGTATTCCTCCTGCAATAAAACAAAACAAAAACACAAATGGACAGAAGAAAATGTGGGGAGAAGAGATATATTTGCTAACTTGATGGTGGTGATGGTGTCATGGGTATATACATAGGTCAATACTCATCAAATTGTATACTTTAAACATGTGCAAATAAAAAAATAAAATAAAATAAATAAAAAAAATAAACATGTGCAGTGCCTTGTATATAAATTAAACTTCAATAAATCTGTTAAAAAAGTAGCATGGGTAATTTTGTCTTGGGTCCCATTCCATTTATCCACATTATTTCCCTAAGACGGATGTCTGCATAGTAAATATTTATATTATGCTCGGACCTACCAAGAGGTCCGAGAGATGAAACTGAAATTCTGGGCAGCCCCAGATTTGGAACTTCATGCCTGCCCATTTTTTCTATGCCCCAGTAGTGAGTGTTCAGTCATAGTTCCACTTACTATGTCTCTACTCTAGATACATTGTGTGCTTCTGTTCAATCCTTATTTATAGCTTTGTCTTCTTCATTGCTGGGAGTGCCTGGTCTGCCACACCTTTTGAACATTCTCTCTCACTTCTCAGTGAAATAAATAGAAGAGTACTACCTCTGGTGTGTTTATTTTTGGAGAGGTCACTTGTATTTTTCTATCATTTTTAGTTCTTAGTAAGGAAATACAACTGTCGGTAGATGAGGTCCTCTTTCTCAGAGCCATCAAATTTCTAGACTTCAACTCTTCTTTACCATCCAATAGAGAAATTCCTTAACTCTTTTGTTTGTGGGTCCCTGTATCCCTTTTGACAAACAGTGGTAAAGCAAACTGCTCAGAGTGGTTTCACCTTTTGATATCTTTATGGTACATGAAAAGGTGTACTAACTGGGAGTGACTCTCATCTCTACCTTGTTTTGCTGAAGTTTCTAGATTTAACTTTCCTAAATGAGAGAATAAAATAGAAATGGCCAGAATTCTCTCTACCTAGACTTCTGAATGAATCCTTGAATTGTTTTTGATTTATAACTGTATATTCTATGCCTGGAAGAAGTCTCTCAATATTTGTGATATGCAATAAGAACATTCCCTAGGTTTGGGTTTTCATTTCCTTTCCACCTATTCATTTTCTTCTCTCCTCACTTATTGTTGATTTCAAGGAGGGGACTTAATAGAGGCAAGTATTTAGACTGCTGCCTTTAACAAAATATCTGTCAATATACTTAAAAAATCACTATTTTATACTTAGATATAAGGCTTATATAAGCCTTATATCTGTCAATATACTTAAAAAATCACACAAACAACTCGGTGTATTTATAAATAATTAAACTTAAAACTTATTTCTCTAAGTTACAGAAACAAGGAAAATATTGAAGCCATTCATAAATTCACCCTATTACTTATAATGTGTCTCTATAATTCCTAAGTAAGCTACCCTGTAGACATTGATTACAATCACTATGAATATGTTGACTGAAATTGGTTCCCTGATGTGAAAATAAGTATAATTCTATTGATAGTTCTATTGATAGTTTTGGAGTAAGAACAAAATTTACTCATTTACCAATTGTTAGAACCTGTTTTAGATTTTCCTGTTGTAAACTTTCTTTTTTCAGTGTGCCCTTTTGCCTACATCCAGAAAAGATCCAACACAACTCTGATTGTTACCTCTCAAATTTCCTGTAAACTTCTTCAGCATATTCAATCAGAATAAAAATCAAAATCACTGTCTCAAATGTCCTTTTATTCAGCAGTAAAGTCACTTTCTAAAATTTAGGTATGTGCCTTGAGAACAACCTATAATTCCCTAGGCCATCTGGGATCCATTTAACACATACTACAGAAAATAATGCATAAATATCACACTTGTTCTGTAGTGTCAATTGTGGATTTGTAATGTAAGAGAAAATTGAGGTCTGTTTGAGGATATTGATTATAACTGCAGATCCTTATGTAAGGAGAGGAAAATACCATTGATTTATTTGTATAATAAAAGGTGGTAGTATAAGAATTACATTTTAAAATCTCCAACATTATTTAATTTTATATGGTTTTTCATGTCATTATGATGATACTGTAAGTTTAATGTATGTGCTTCTAGTCTCCATAGGATGGTTTTATGCACATATTTTATTTCTTTAAAATCATTCATTTAGACTGAAAATAGTGCACAGTATTTTCTGAAGTGACTATTGTGGGTGTGTTATATACAAAGCTTGGCTGTATGGTAACAAATTTTTAAACATTTACATTTCATGTGTAATTTTCTTATCATCTAAGATGTATGAAAGATGTAGAAAATGCTAGCTAGCCAAAAAAATGTAATCCAATAATCCAAATATTTGATGTATTTACTTTCAGATACTTTTGCAGTTGTACATTTAAGTTGGATTACATTATTTGCAATAGTCTTTTCAGCCTACTTATTTAATAGTACATCATAAACATTCTTTATATCTGGTAAATGTGTTTCCATACACTATAATTGCTACATCAAGTTCAAATATATGATTATAATATTATTTACCTAATAACCAGCCATTGTTAAAACAAACTTTTCCTTATTTTTCTTATAATCCATACAGTGGTAAATTCAACAATTAAGTTATTTTACACACTTGAATGCGTTGTAATACTAGGGTATTCAGTAATGTGTCACAGATAATCATGAGCTCAAACAGATATTATTCTGATTCTCAAATTACTTATAATCTAGTGGGGGAAGCAGACATTAATAAAATGATCACCCAAACAAATGTTAAATGGTAAGTGTTTAAGGTATTTATAAACGAAAATATCTAGGGCTTTAAGATCTCATAATTAGGGCATTTAACACCTAGTGAGGTTAGGGAAAAGTTGCTAAGGATGTGATTCTTCATCTAAAATACAGACAAGTTAAATAGGTGAGTAAGAAACATTACATGCCCTGGCTCTCTGGCAAGTGCGTGTATAGGAAATAGGAGGACCTGTGGAAAGCCAATGTAGAAGTAGTAGCAAGAGCAAGAGGGGTTTATGTGAGGTTAGGCTGGAGAAAGAATGCAAGGATAATAATTGAAAGAAGTAATTAGGATTAACGCATTGGTGGTAAAAATGGAAGAAAATGAGAAATTTAAAATATACTTATGATATAAAATCTTTAAGATTTAGACAGGGGGATATCAAGGGTGGTTATAAGCACAAAATATTTGCACAACCGAATGGATGATGGCACCCCAGCATTACAACATGTGTAACTGTAAGAATATAGAAAGGATAGGGAAGAACAAACATTATCATACATCTGGCACTGGGCAATGGGCACCATTCTTTCAAAGGAGTATGGGGAGACGTTGCCTTGCCCTTTGTTTCAGACTATCTTTTCAGGGATATTTGTAGAGCAAAAGCCTTGAAAGACATGGACAGTGCCGCCCTCTGGAGCAAAGTGGAAGTTTGTAAACTCTATAAAATAGAGCTAGTCTTCCTCCAGGAAAAGGGCAAGTATACCTACTGACCATTATAAAATATTTGGGTTTATGAGGCTTAGGGATCCACCCACTGTGTGTGTGTAGGTATCGCTCAGCTCTCTTTTCACATTACACTATGGTAATGGGGCTGAGGGAAGTGGCGTAAAAAATGTTGATATTCCAGCTACTGTTATTGCTGTGATAATAGGTCATTCTTCACCTCTGATTCTATATTCTTTCCCAACATTAATAAAACTGTGGCAGGCTATTTGTATGGCAAAATCTCATACTCTTCACTGTCCTTTAAGTTAGGTTTCTTTGGACTTAATAAAATTGAAGATCTATATATTAATTTCAAGTATGGTACCATTGCTTACCATTTTTGTTGAAGAACTCTTCTTTTAGAACTGAAAATTTTAAACTATATATTATTGGCTTTTTCAGTCAAGTGCTGATATGCATATTAACATACATGTCTTTGTCTTCATTCCATCCTAATATTTTCATAGCACAGGCTATTTTATAATTTTAACATTTTTGAAAAATTATACACGCATATGTATGCATGTGTATATATGAGTATATATAAAATATATTATTGAAAAACATTTTCTATTGATTGTTCCTTTTGGGAAATATACATCATAATCTTTATCTTTTCCCCTTTTGTTTATTGTTGTACCATCATAACATTCCAATAATTCACATTCTGCATATTTTGGAGGCATCTATATTGTAATATTAAACTAAAATTTTCTTCTTTGTTTTTCTCTATTAGTCTCACCCAACAAGAAGACCTACCAAGGAATAACATTTGGAGGTATTAGTGTTTAATTTGTTAGTTTTTAATTTTTATTGTAGTGTGATCAACATTAGTAAGATGTATTGTGTGGTATCTTTGATGAGATTTAAAAATTACAAGGTTTTCATATTTTCAATGTGGGAGGCAGGTGTAAACATTTTGGTGGTGTTTTAAGCATGATGTGAAAGATTGCTTTTTGACTCCAGCATCCATCTTTTGTAGGAAAAAGTTGGGCATTGTGACCAGCTAGAAGAAAGCATCTCCCAGCTTTCTTTCTGGTCAGTATGTTCACATGTCTGACTTCTGTTCACCTATGTGAAAGTGTAAGTGATATGTATGACTTCAGGGAAGGCTGCATAAAGGGACAGGGTACAAAGCTCTTTTTGCCTCCTTCTTTCTATTCCCTGCCTGAAGCAAGGCTATAATCACCAGAGATTTATTAGATATCTTTTATAATGAGGTGACTCTGAAGACAGAAGCTAGGCTCTGAAGGATGGAACTGTGGAAAAATAGGAGGCTGAGTCCCTCATGACCCTGTAAAGCTGTATATAAGCTCTAAACTGCTTTTTTACACGAGAGAGAATTATCTTTTATCTTGTTTAAGCCACTGGATCTTAAACTTGACTGCAAATTGGAAATACCTGGAGGGTTTTAAATACTTGAGATGTCTGGGCTCCATCTCAAGAGATAGTGATTTAATTTATATAGGATGCAGCCTGGGCATTGGGAATTTTCACAGTTCCCCAAATGATTCTAACATACAGCAAAGTTTGATAACTACTAGTTTAAAGCAGTTTTGTTTGTTTGTTTTTTGTTTGTTTTGTTTTTGGCAAAAACCAAAAAGCTGAAAATAATTATTAACTGATATATCTATTTTATACCATTGGATTTAGGTAACTCTTTTGATTTATCATGGTCTATCTGATAAATTCAAATGAACCCTTGGGGTGCAAAATATACTATGCCAAATTTGTTAAAATTAACCCAGTTTCTCTTACAACAGAAATATCTTTGCATAACTTGGTTTGTTACTTATAAATACAAAACAAGAATAAATTTATGTAAGGATTTATGGCTACTTTACTAATATGTTTGATGAAATATTCCTATGTTGAAAATAAGTAGCAGATAAAATTGAAATTCTTTGGGTGTTTATGTTATAAGAAAGATAATGGGTAATAATAGGTATTTAAATTTAATAATTTGATTATTTAAATTTAAATAATAAAGGATTTAAGTAAGATTTAAAATCTTTGGAAAATATTAACATTTTGAGAAATTTTTAGTACAGAAACTATTAATTATAATGAAACCAAGTGCTTATATTTTATGTTACTACTAAAACCCTGTTTGATCATTGCACTAGTTTCATTATTCCATAAAAATTTTTAATTTTATTTAATGTTAATATAACAAAATATCGACAATGTTTCATTGTACATAACAAGACCCTTCACCACATGAATATTCACAGTACATAGTAAATGATTACAATTACATGGGACATACTATTACTGATCTACATACCCCATTAAGCCAAATCATTTTTGTCAACATGCTTATCATAGCCAATGACCAATTCTTAAACACCGTGCTTCAAGAAACCAGCAGCCCGTCCATAATTGTGTCCCTTGCCCCTCCTTTTGCTCCAGGCCTGTAATATGTAGGAGTTTCTAGAAATGACCTATGTCTGGTATCTTGTTCTTATTTCAGGACCATTTCAGCTAAAATCGCCCACTCATTCCTCTTAAGTTCTTTGGAACTATAGGCTTCACAGTAAGCAACAGGTAGTAGCAATCCACCAATGGAAGATCACAGTCTCCTCCCTAAGTTGACTCTCCCACCTAAGTTAACTCTAGTAACAATGAAACACAGACTCTACTCATTTCCTGACTAAACCTTTTTATCTTTTTATCCTCCCTACCAATCTCCCATGAATCATTTAACAAGTATAGTATTTTTATACATAAATATTATTTACATCAGAGCCTCTTATGGCCCATGTCTGGCACTTGATAAAAATTATGAGAAACAATAAGTCACTTACCAAGAGAAAAATGCAGAACTGGAGCTGTCCCAGACTCAGATCCAGAAATGACCCAGAATTTAAAAAAATTTAGTCAGGTTAGTCATCTATTTGACTTTTTAGTAAGAAAGTCCCAAGTTTTTATTTGTCATGATTATACTTGTACAGGATTGTGCTAGGCATTTAGACGTAGAGGCAGAGCCATTGCACCCCAGAAAACAGGGAGTAACTAGGGGTGACAGTGTTGTGCTGTGAACACTGATTAAGCAAAAGTTACTCCACACAGAGAATACAAGGACCTTCCCTCTACTTACCTCCTCCTCATGGTCCTTCTCAGGTCTGGCTCAATAACTTAACTATATCCTCCAGGTGGAAGATTAGAAGATGCCACTCTTGTTCTCTGAATACTTCTTCCTTTAATAGTATCCTATTATTGGGGCTGCTGGGTAGCTCAGTCGGTTAAGCATCCAACTTTGGCTCAAGTCACAATTTTGCAGTTTGTGATCGAGCCCCGCTTTGGGCTCTGTGCTGACAGCTTGGAGCCTGGAGTCTGCCTCGGATTCTGTGTCTGCCTCTCTCTCTCTGCCCCTCCCCTGCTCACGCTCTGTCTCTCTCTCTCTCCCTCTCAAAGAATAAGTAACATTAAAAAAAAAAAAGAGTATCCTATTATTTCATGGATGCTTGATGTCTTTTTTATCCCCCTGAGTATATAAGTTGTAATTAAAAAAATTGGTTTTATTTTCATTGATTCCCTTTATTGTTTTTGTTTCTTCATTTTCCTTTTCCCCATTTGTTTTGAAATTTCTATTTTCCATGATAACATCTTTCTCTAATGTGTGGAATCCTTTGATTTTCTATTCATATTTAGCAATTAAGCAATACTAGTTTTTTTAAGGAAATCAGAGATGTTTCCACTGATAGGTTATTTCACTGGAGGACACGACTGCCAGTTGTTGATTCTATTCCCTAGACACAATGTTCCAACCTTCTGCCTGAAGGAACTGATTATTGAACCAAATTGGGGAAGGAACATCAGGAGGAACTAAGTAGAGAGGGAAGGTCTCTGTATTATATGTTGACTTTCATTTAATCACCGTTTACAGCACAACACTGTCACACTTCGTAACTCCTAGTAACACCTAGGAACTTCCCGGATCTCCAAATAATAAATTTCAGGTTTCTGCCAGAGTTTGTAGGTATAATCATATTGATACTAAGTTGGAAAGGGGATCTGAAGCCTAATAACTTTTCATGTAACTTTAATAAATCTTCCTGTTTTCTGCTTCATCTACAAACCAGTCTTCAAAGGTGTTAGCTCTCATACTTGAGACTTACCCAGACTTTGCAGCATGAATAAACTTTTTTTTTTCCCCCTGGATGACCCTTTTAAAGTGAAGTAAAGGTTTTATGAGCTTTGTAAAATCTCCACCCATCTATTTGCTTTCCAGCTTCCAAAATCATACCTTATTAACTGTTGTCTCTTCTTTTCTTTGTAAGTGGAGGCATCTTTTCCCTTTATTCTCATTTAATTGGGGTTTTAGGAGGGAATTTATTTTTAATCCAAAATACTCAACCAGAATTCTTCTAGACTCTTTCTTTTTCTTTCTTTCTTTCTTTCTTTCTTTCTTTCTTTCTTTCTTTCTTCCTTCCTTCCTTCCTTCCTTCCTTCCTTCCTTCCTTCCTTTCTTTCTTTCTTTCTTTCTTTCTTTCTCTTCCTTTCTATTTCATTCTTTCTTTTTCTTCTTTCTTTCTATTTCATTCTTTCTCTCTTTCTTTCTTTCCTTCTCTCTCTCTCTCTTTCTTTCTTTCTTTCTTTCTTTCTGAGTTTTATGCAAGGACTTTCATAAGTGGAAATACCCCCAAATCTTAGAGAATCTGCCTTAAAATAGGAGTTTTAACTTGCTCTAATTTTTTATGATTATCATGCTTTTGGATTTATTTCTGCAATCTTATTTTATCTTTTTCAATTTATCATTCTTTTTATTATGTTATATTTTATCCCTACTATTGGACTATTTGAAATATTTTATTTCTTTTTTTTTCCTTCTAACTGTATGCAAGTTGCATATAGGATACACATAAAAATTTTAAAAGAATATTTTAATGTTTATATTTCTATGATTGTTTAGATTTATTTTATATTTATGCCTTGCCACTAAATAAAACAAAAACCTTCCCACATTTCCCGTCTCTCCACTTGAACTCATCTCATATTTTTCTTCCAGAGTTTCTATACATTTATTTATTTATTTACTTATTTTTTATTAATTAGTTTTTTTTTTAAATTTATGTCCAAGCTAGTTATAATATGGTGCAACAATGATTTCAGGGGTAGATTCCTTAGTGCCCCTTACCCATTTAGCAGATCCCCCCCCTTCCAAACCCCTCTAGCAACCCTGTTTGTTCCATTTAAAAGTCTCTTATGTTTTGTCCCCCTTCCTGTTTTTATATTATTTTTGCTTCCCTTCCCTTATGTTCATCTGTTTTGTATCTTAAAGTCCTCATATGAATGAAGTCATATGATATTTGTCTTTCTCTAATTTTGCTTAGCATAATACCCTCTAGTTACATCCATGTAGTTGTAAGTGGCAAGATTTCATTCTTTTTGACTGCTGAGTAATACTCCATTGTATATATATACCACATCTTTATCTGTTCATCTGTTGATGGACATTTGGGCTGTTTCCATACTTTGGCTATTGTAGATAGTGCTGCTATAAACATTGGGGTGCATGTACCACGGTGTCTCTTTGCCCATTGCCAGGGGGTTGTATACTTTTATGTTATGCATCAATAATTATGTTGAATGATACCTGATTTCCACTGCTATATTTCTCAGTACCATTTCTTATATTCTTATTTTTTATTTCCTGGATTTGTCTTATTTTTATTTTCTTATTTTTTATTAAGTAGACCATAATGAAAGTAGTAACATTTCTGCAAATATGATTTTCTAAATTTCTTTTTTTTTTTTTTTTTTTTTGATTTTCTAAATTTCTAATTATTGCCCTTATATTTGAATGCTAATGGAAGTGGGAACTGTAAAAAAAAAAAGTATATTAATTTGTTCACCAAAGTTCCCATTCTGGTATGTCTTCCTTTTCAAATATTTTTTCTTAGAGAAATTAAGCCTTTAGCTTGTCAGCAAATCATAAATCTTGTTATCAGCCGAGCTCTGTATTTCCCACCTCCCTTCCTTCTTTCCTGTTTTCCTTCCTCCCCCTCTTCCTTTCCTTCTTCCTCCCTCACAATTATTTCCCCTGTGGGAGTTTGTGGCTATTTCAGGTTCTAATTGGATTCTTTCTCCATCCTCAAACTGAATCTTAGAATGTTTTCCAGACAGATTGTTCAATTTTTCTGAACAGTACTTCTCTACTGTCAGATTGTAATAATGACCTGAAGCAATAATTAAAATACATATTACAGGGAAGAAAAGAGGGTTGGAAATACAAATTTTAACAGATACCTGAAGATTCTTATACATCAGAAGACCGTTTTTAGGATTTTAGCCTGACGGTAAAAATCACTGTATCCTGTCATCTAATATGTATGTGGGGTTAGGAAGAGCTTAACTAGACCAGTTATTCTTAAACAGTTATAATTACTCATACTGAAAATTACCCCAGGAGTCTTTGTTTTTTTTTTTTTTTTTCTTTTAATTTATTTTTTGAGTGAGAGAGAGAGAGAGAGAGAGAGAGAGAGAGAGAGAAAACACACATGCACCCGAGCTGGGGAGAGGCAGAGAGAGAGAGAGAGAGAGAGCATCCCAAACAGGCTTCTGGCTGTCAGCGCAGAGCCAGATGCAGGGCTCCGTCTCACAGATCTGGAGATTATGACCTGAGCTGAAATTAAGAGTCGGACACTTAAACCTCTGAGCCACCCAGGCACCCTTTGTGCTTTACACAGTTGTTGATTACAAGCTTGGAGTTTATCTGCGGCTTTGAAAGGAAGAACTTCTCGTGGCCTTGGAGAAGGACTGCTCTTTCCTCTGCTTTGGATTCTTTAACTGAGGCCAGTGCAGCAGTTTATGAAGTGCTAAAGGTTGATGAGAAACAAAAGCGATGCCATTTGTGGCAGAGCTGAGAGCAGTGGGGAGCACACCTGTTGTGAAGATGAAGCTGCCCATTGGGATAGCTCGGGAACAAGCAAATGGCTCAATTCCCACAAAGCACAGAGGAAGTTTAGAAAAGGCTGGAGGACATTTAGGTTACTTGTGCAGAATTTATTACCAGTTTGTTTCCTAAATAACTGAGTACTGTAATAGAAAATTTACTCTAGGAATAAATTTAAAAATACTGAAGCAATATTGTATGAGGCAACTATCATGCCTCTTACCCATCTACTTGTACTAAAAGTAGATTAATAGTCTAAGATCTATTAGTAAGAATTAGATTGAAGCCAGTTGATTAGCATATTTAGCTGTTAGCTGAACTTCGTGATAGGTTTCATTGCCACCAAGTGAAGAATAGTAATAGTTTTATTGCCTCTGAGTAGTGAAACAGCTAAAAGTAATAACACATTACACTATAAAATTTGACAATAGCACTCTTTTTATTTGATGTCATGAATTAGGATAGAATATATCCCAACTTCTTTAAGGTATTTCTTTAGGATATGTGCTTACACTTTAAATATTTCTTAAGTAAAATGATAAGAATATGTTATATAAAAGGCTGTATGTCTCTCATGAAACATGTAGCATAAATCAGGACCTAGTCTTTATAAAATAAACTCTTTATTAAAACAGTGTCATTATTGGTCCATCTATGTAGACTATAAACAATGAATATCTATTAAAAATGTTTTTTATTTCTTTAAAGCACAGTAGGGTAGATTATTTTAACTCCACTTATCTCTTAGTACAGGTAGTTGACTAGCTTTAATGTCAACTTTTTATTTTTGTTTTTATTTTTTTAATGTATATTTATTTTTGAGAGAGAGAGAGAGACAAATAGAGCTTGAGCAAGGGAGGGGCAGAGAGAAAGGGAGACACAGAATCTGAAGCAGGCTCTAGGCTCTGAGCAGTCAGCACAGAACCTGACTTGGGGCTTGAACCCACGAACCATGAGATCATGACCTCAGCCGAAGTTGGATGCTCAACAGACCAAGCCACCTAGGTGCCCCAATGTCAAATTGGTTTTAAAACTCAGATTTTAAATTCCAGTCAGCAGTTCCAGCTCTATACCTGAGTATAGTTAGCCTTATACATGGCTTGTTGGTGTCATTATATGGCTTCATGTTTTTCAAGCTCTTAGTGGATGAGAACCATCTGCGTGTCTAAGTTTGTTGTGATTTCACCCAGGGTTCTTTGCTTGTGCCCCTACTCTGCACCAAAATTAAGCTGACTTGTGTTCTTAAGACTTTTCTCTCTCTGTGTTGTCACTCTTCAGACCTTTTGAGTTTTCCTGCTTAACTTAAGATTCTGACTTTGGCTGAAGTATATAGAAAAATATTCTTATCACCTGGGTTCACCATTCTTGATAAGAACATAATGACATATTTCTGGTTCTCTCTTTCTGTTTCTTCTTATCAAGGAAGACCTAGTGGATATATGCTGCATCATGGAAAGAAGAGTTCCTCTCTTCCCATGAGACTATCACTTATCTTGTTTTAATAAATTTATTCCCTAAAAATAGTATCTTATATATAAATCTACTCATATTACTATAGTCACCTAATTTAGGAACACTGATTTTTTTTCTGAACACTTAAAAAATTAAAATTTTAACAAACAGCCTTGAACATATGTTTGAACATATAGGCCTATGATCTTCTGCAAACATACACTTCTCCCATAAGGTCATAATAAGGCCAATCTTTGAAATATCTTTATGATTCAATCAAAAGGTACTGTAGTCATTAAGAAGAATTTTAAGACTTAAAATAGTCTAAATGCCTCTACCATGTCCTGTTAGTTTACTACACACTCATGGGAGAAAGGACCTTCAAATTCAATAAATTGATTTTTAAATGTAAATACCAGATCATAGATCCAATTTAGAGTCTTATTAACACTCTTTCTAGGTGAAGCAGTTGGAAAACAGGGTATTTAGCCACCAGAGCAGTTATAATTAAAATGGATATAAACTTACAGTTTTATAACATTGTAATTATCTAACAACCAAGTATTCAAATTGCAAAGCAAAGAGAATCCAAATGAACACTGAAAATTCTAATTAGTTATCAGACAGGGACATAAGGTGAAAGCGTTCAAATCAAGGAATCTTACATATCAGCAAATTTAATTATTTTCTTATTTTAATTATTTTCTTATTTTCTAGAGGTTACTCTGTGCCATTGTATGCCTTTCCTAGCTTGGTGCTTTTCACTTATTAAATGTTCATTTCTAGCCCCTTTCATGAGCCTGTGCTTGTTTCTTACCTGATTTATAATATTTCCTCAGAAAATTCCAGAAATGCTCATATAGGCTTATTTAATACTCCATTTTGTGAGAGACCTGAACACTGGAGCTTATTTCATTTATGATCATGTAGGGGAGAATACAACTAAATGTAAAGATAAAATATTATTGTTCAAAAGCTATGATTTTGTGCTACTATATCTTCCACAACTTCAGCTATGGAAGAGTCTTTTAGAACTCATTCATCTGTTCTCATCTCCATCTGGGAACACAGAAATATATTGCTTTCTTGTACTCTATTTTTGTAAACGTTTATTTATTTATTTTGGGGGTGGTGGTAAAGGGAAGAGAGAGAAGGAGAAAGAGAATCTCAAGCAGGCTGTGTACTGTCAGCATGGAGCCCAAAGGGAGGCTTGAACCTACGAAACTGTGAGATCGTGACCTGAGCTGAAACCAAGAGTCAGATGCTCAACTGACTGAGCCACCCAGGCTCCCGCTTTCTTATATTTTTTTAATTCATTGGGGCCATGACCTGTGATTGCAAGTGACATCGTTACCTGTTGACTGAGGCATTTAATTTCTAGTGGAAGAAAGTTCAGCTGTGTCTTCCCTGGCCACAGTGAAAAAGAAAGTCACAAATCCCAGACAGTGCAACTACCAGATGGTAGCATTTGGTAGCCCTTGTGTGATTATGAATTTGTCCCCACAACCACAGATTGCACATATAAACAGAAATAAACTTGCATTGTCTAAAACAACGAAAATTGTTTATTAACAGAGCATCACCTAGCCTTTTCTAATCAATAAATTATCTTATTTGTAATTGCGCTAGTTCAAACAGCACAACAAATCTGTGAGAAATTATTCTCCTTCTGCAGATGAAGATACAAACTCCAAAGTTAAAAGGACCAATTTCTCAAGGCTTTTGAGCCTGCAAGGATAATAAATGGGAACTAATTCCGAATGTGGAACCCTTCCTCCTATTTCAGCTGCGTTATAAAGACAATTATAAAATACACTTGCATTGTGTTTTATATCACAAGTGTATTGGTTTGCTGGATTGCAGGGTTACACAAAGAGTGATTCAGGAAAGTCAGGGAGGAGAGCTGCAGTGATTTTTAGTATTCAATTTTAGTCTAGCCAAAGAGAAAACATCTGCTGTCTTCACTGCTGCTGTAACTATTGGAGGTGCTCTCCTTAGGTTGATGCTTAGCCCGAGGGGAGAAAATCAGCTGAATGTGCTTAGAAGGATTTGTTTTTTCTTAGGTTTAGAAGGTTACATTGGTATCCTCTCTATCATAGAGATGCAAACAGAAAGGTGAATAAGTTTAACATTGCTTGTTGCTTCATGTTGCTCTGTTTGTTGCTCAGTATCATTTTTAAGACTTTTAAACAGAATTTGTGGGCAGACCATATTCTGATATTTGGTCTAGAGACGGGATCCCTGTAAGCATATTTCAAATGATACTTTAATTTCACACGGCGGTCATTGTTTATTGTCAGAGACTAAGAGGAAGTTTTAGAGGCTTATCCTGAGTGCTTGAGAATAGTAATTAGCTATTCAGGACTTGGAATCAGAGCATTACTATGCAGACAACCTTGGAAAAATTATGTAACTTCTCTTATGAAGATGACTTATCTGTTAAATGGGGGTAACAATAGAGTTTGGTGTGTTTTAATGAGATGATATATGTGAAACACTTAAAAGAGTGTCTGGGACAAAGAAGACAATCCAATAATGTTGAGATTGCAAGGTTTTCAACCAACTGACATATGGACTTCTGTGTTAGATAGGAATTATGTTTATCTTTTTTAATACCTGCATTTGAATTGGAGAACTCCACTTAGACAAGAGGTCACCATTGGTATTTTTATTTACTTGAACCAACTCATTGTATTAGTCAGCTTTTGTTAGGTAATATTGTGGTAACAAATTATCCCCAATACTTGTGGCTTACAAAACCAAAGATTTGTTTTCTGGTTTCACAACAGGTTGGCTGTAGGTCATCTGTGGTTCTACTCTATGTCTTCTATATTCCAGGATGTACAATAAAGGTACACAGACTATTCAGGACATT
Source organism: Panthera uncia (assembly GCF_023721935.1). Lineage (NCBI taxonomy): Eukaryota > Metazoa > Chordata > Mammalia > Carnivora > Felidae > Panthera > Panthera uncia. The sequence continues at coordinate 83,741 of NW_026058547.1, forward strand.
ATTAAGCTGGTAGCACAGAGAAATGAAGTGACTGAACCATGCAATGCCATTGCTTAGAGGTAGCAAATGCTACTTCTACTTTTCACTGGTCAAAACAAGTCATATGACAAGCCTGATAACAATGTGGCAGAGATATATAATCTATCTCTTAAAAAGAAGCCATTAATATTTTTATAATAATATAGTCTATAAGTGTTACAGTCTATAAGAGTTACATTTTGGGTGTAAATATGTATTGCCTTTTTTTTGCCACAAGGAAATACATTCACCCTTTTCTCAAGTGCAGTATCAGTCATGGAATCATGTTCAGGGTCTGTGAGTGATTATATTTGCATCAGCTCTGGATGTGGTTTGGCTTATCTGTAGACCTGTGAACTATAAAGAGAATGTATGTGCTTCCCATGCAATCTATTTACATCATGGAATGAAGCAGGGTATATAATAAGAATAAACCCTACAATTCAGGAAAGGGAAGGGTGTGAAGTGCTCAGTAATCACTTCTCCATAGTAATTCTGAAGTTCTGTGTAGATGTCACAAGGCACTCCCTTACCCAGGACATGTGAAATACACTTTATTAGGCCCTTGCTTTCTAGAAGGTACTTTCTTTTTCAGCCTGACTTATGGCTTTTTTGAAAGTACAGCTCTCTCAAAAACATGACTAACTTCTTATCTGTTTGATACCATTTAGCTTTTGCTCATAGCTATACAGAAAGAGCTTTAGCTCTTTCTAAGATGTGCCTCTTTAGATTTAATTAAGGACCACCTGAATTGACCAGGTCGTCTATGGGAGAGCCAGATCTTTAGCCTCTTTCTTTTAAGTCCTTTTGTCCAATTAAAGTGATTTAATGGGTGCTACATTAAGCAATTCAGAGGCTTTAAAACACATTTTATAGCTTCTCTCTGATTTGGTCTTGACACTAAGTTGAGGTTTTGCAGACCTTTGTATTTTTCAATTTTGTCTTTCTTATGGCTGGAAGTGAGAACCAGTTGCATTTTCCATCTCTGAAGGTCAAAGAATTTCTTGATTTTCTAAACTCCCTTTTATCTATTTGCAAACTAGCCAATTCTTTCCTGGGCTCATCTCTTTCTTATAGATTTTTAAAACACATATCAAATTCATTCATAGAAATTAAATCATACCTTTAAATTCTGTTTTCCCATTTTACCTAAAGTCACTAGTTCATCAGGTATAGTTATTAAAGGGAAACAGTTTCACCAGATATTTGCAACTACAGAGCATGAGTCTCTATCTTTCTTGGCTCTACTAATAGTTGGTTGGATGTCCATAATCTAATCCCGGAGCACATTTCATAATTTTTACTACAGTGCCCTAATTATAGTTACCCCTTGTATTGGTCGTTTCATTCTATGCTGTTACAGTAACAAGCGTACCCAAACTTTAATAGCTTAGCACAATAAAAGCTTGCTGACATTACATGATAACTATGGTTTGGCTGTAGGTTTCCTGTGGCTCTGGTCTCTGTCTCATCTAGGATCCAGGCTGAGGATCAGGAACAATATCAGGTTTATTTCAGAGGGAGATAAAATGAATCACCCATAATGGCCCTTAAAGCTTCTGTTTAGAAGCAACACAATTACTATTGAACTTTTTGAACTTTGGCAGACTTTCTTAATTTTTCCATCCTGGAGCTGACCACGCTGCACTGAAAAGCCCCTCTTTGCCTATGAGTTTCTAACTTTACAAATATCCAACCTCTATTCTGTCTCCATATCATGAATGCCAACATTTCTTCACAAAATAATGCATGAAAGGAAGAAATACAAGGTAATATTTTATGGGTCATTTAGAGATGAAGAACTAAAATTAGTGAGGTTGCAGATTTTGCCAGAGTTTAAGTTAGCTAATACCTTCTATTTAGTAGTGGAGCAGTTTAAAATTTTCAATAGGAATGGATTACTAGAATGACCAATTTACTAGGGGTTCATTCCCAGAGTTTAGAGGAGTTTTTTTTTCAACCAATTTCTAAGTAAGTTTTAGACTTTTGCAACAATTATTGTACTATTGCATTAGATCTAGAACTTTTTGGAACTATTAATTTTACTTTCTGGGGACTATCTCTCCTTTTGTCCAGTTTGAGTCTCACTTGGAAATCAGAATTAAGGTATTTTTCCCTCCTGAGGCATATCTTCAGAACTGTACGGAGTAGAAATATTTACTTTTTTAAATGTACACTTATTATCTTATTTTTCTTCATGTTTTCAAATTTTCAGGTAATGTGTATGTAACATATTATTTAATGTAGTAGTTGAATCATCTCTACTCACCACCTATTTCTTTGTAGCAATAGAATGCCCCTTGTGTTTTATTTCTTGTGTATCCCTTTAATCATTTACACTGGGCCAATTTGGGTTTTAAATCTTTCATGTGTTTTTAGATTGTTTATTTTTTTTCTTTCCCCACCATTATAACTTACCTATAAGGCTAGGTTATAATGTCTGTTTTCCTTTTTTCACTCTTTTGTTTTTTGGCTCACACATTTGTTCTCCTATTATATTTCTCCAGACTCTCCTTTGAGGTGTGTTACATGGTGAGATATGAAGACACTAAGACACAAATCTTATCAGCTTGTGACCATTGTATTGGGTAATTCTACACAGAATATAACCTAGACCGGAATTTTATCTATTTTTGTCTATTACGGGTCTTTTTAGGATGGTTCCTCTTCAATGTGTCTTCTTTACAGATCTAACTTCATAAATTGTCTGACCGTATTCCCCCAAGAAATATATAGATATATTTTCTCAGATAAAAGCAAAACAAAACAAAGCTATCGCAAACAACAAAAGTAATAACAACAAAAGTGTTACCTTGAAACAATCAAATATTGCTTGAAGTATTTTAGACTGATCTTCTTAGTCATGCCTTTTGAAATCTTTCTGAATTTTCTCCAACCACCTGGCTATCTCTATTTTCAAACTGAGGGTTCCCAACTGCACTTATTACAGACTTTCCATCTGTAGTTCAGAGTGTTTTTCAATGGTGTTTTATTTTGTTTTGTTTTTGTTTTGTTTTGTTTTTATTTTTGTTTTTGGAGTCTGGGTTGTCCCTATGAGCATAATTTTAATTTTTTTTTTGCTATGATCTTGTTTCTTTTTCTTCTTTAGTCTCTTATGGGGCTTCACACCCTCCATTATGTATTAATAAAGTAATACATGCAAGTATGACTTTATGTCCTTTTATTTCACTATCCCACTGTTCTTGTTCTGAAAGTAAAATTCAACTTGCTTTTTAGAACGAATGTGGTTTCTTATTGATGTTCTGAGCAAACCTGAACTCTCTCTAATCAGAGAATTAAGCTTCATAATCATTATTAATGATTTTATGTGTATTTTTTTCCTCCACCTTCACCTAAGAAGAATAATATCTCAATCAAAAGAGTCTCTGCTTTTTAGCTGGCTGACAAAAACAATCACTCTATGATGATGGCTGCAATACCCAGGTGTCTAAAATCAAAAGCCTTTGTCAGGGCTTAATTAACCATGATGAACCAACTTGAAGTTGTTCTAGAAGTCAGTAGCACGCCACATGAATCTAAAGTTAGAATCTTTTGTTTTTTCTTCATTCTTAGGTGAAATTCTATACATCTACAGAGCAACAACAATTGAAGCAATGCTTTAGTGCATTAAAATTTAAAAGTGGTGATAGATTGCAAATTAGCCACATTTCTTTACTTCTTTATACTTTGATTTTGTAGTTTTTCTCACTAGAGTGATATATTTTATTTGTCTTCTTTTTGAACTCAGACTTATCTTACAACTTATTTTAGCTACTAGAATGCTGCAGTATTAATGATGTATCATGTCTGAGTCTTGACCTCCAGAGAGCAATGTCTTGTTTGCTTGGACCCTTGCCTCTACCATGAAAACAACTCTGCTTACTCGAGGGATGGAGGAGATGTGTCTAAGAGAAATGAGGCTATTATGGCCCAGCCAATAGTCAGCCTATCCCCACACATGTGGGAGACCCTAGTCAAAATCAGTACAGAGTCTGCCTGATTCATACCTGCTATAGACCTATGACTGAGAATAGAGTGACCTCCCAGCTGACCTCCTAAAATCCTATACATTCCTATTAAACCTAAATAGTTACTGTTTCAGCCAATGACTTTTGAGTAGTTTGTTAACACAGAAATGTGATGACAGTTGATAACTGACACAGAGGTTTGTGCACTGGAACTCTGCTCTGCAAGGAATTGATATGCCCATTGCAATTTCAGCTTTGGAACTACAGCCCTGGTTGAAAACAGAATGTAGTAATTTTGTTCAGTAATACCTTAAAACCCTATATACAGAAGCTTGCCAATTTTGATGTGAGCCTTAATTGAAATTAAATGACTACCTGTCTCAGCCTCATCGTCAATGCGAGAAAAGGCCAGGTTGTGTCAGGAGTATAGTCCCATCCATGCTTGATTTACCACCAGGTAATAGTCCCTATTCCTAAAGCATGTACCTATTGAAACCAGATTCCAGGCTGCAGAAACCTACCATTACATCACAAAAGTATTTTATTCTTTCTATGTGTTGCTTGGTCCCCTAATTTTCTGCTTTATCACTCTGTAATTTCTTTTGCCATGTTTTAGACATTTTGAGTCAGACTAAATAATCATACCTCTTATGAGTGCTGAGTCAATAGAAAATATGAGCAGGAGACAGGCAGGAATTAAGGTATGTCTAGATTGGATAATGTAGTTTGAACTAGAGGCCAAAATCCAGCTTTGTACACTTTTCTGTGTAAGTTGAATTTATGCACTCATTCTGTCACTAGCAGAATATTTGGCTTCCTTTACAGTCAGGGAAGGAAGTTAATACAAAGGAAGAAGTTAATATACAGGAAGAGGCAGAGGGAACATGTACTACTTGCCAGTAGGCACTTCATAGAGAAAACAAAAAGAATAGTTGAGCAATGACCTTCAATATATTAACCTAGTTAAATTACACAATGGAAGTAGGAACTTGCAAGTTACAGCCACATTTCCTTCTGTGAATAGAGAGCATGAGCTGAAAGAGACTGAACACTTTTCTTTGAGCATGTAGTGCAAATCCTTTTTTGTCCATGAGACATATGTTGTAGGAGGAAAATATTTTTTTCCCTTACAAATGGTAACTTTTATTAATGATAATAATGATTCCTAATATTTTTGTTCTAAAGTGGTATATCTCAAATGGTGCAGAATCTAAATTGCCAAGCCTCTCATTAGATTCTCATTATGTTACACAAAACATGGTAATGATATCGGGCATAAAGTAATATTTTATTGTAAAATATAATCTAATAATTTGCAGTCAGGACATGCAGAAAGCCAATACATGGGTGTGGAAATGATTAGTGCTGTGTACTGGGCATGGATTACATTCCCTTTAAGTTGAGTATATTTGCTTTGATCAATAAAATGTGAGAGGAGGTGATATGGATTACTTCCTGGCTCAAGCCTTTTAGAACAATGTGTGATTCACTAGATCCCTTCTCATTCTTTGAGACTCCTTAAGACATCTGAAAATGTAGAATTTCCATCAGCTATGGTCCCTGATAGAGTAAGTTCTCCTAATGAACAACACTAAGCATGCAACATGAGTAAAAACAAACCTTTGTTTAAACCATGGACATTTCAGGATTATTTGTTACTTTAGCATAACCTCCCTTGTCATGTTTGTTGTTGTTGTTGTTTGTTTTGTTTTGTTTTTTAATTCCATAAAAAATACCTACAGGCGGTACAGTAACCGATACCACAGGTTCTCATTATGTTAGTACTCGCTTTTGGTGGTTGTAGATTTTTGTTACTAGCAGCTAGCATGATGACATTCTGTAATTTTCAGTGGAGAGGTAGGTGTAAAACTGTAGTCTTGAAGTAAGTTGGAAGGGAGACAATGTACTGAATAAGCATTTAACTCTGAAAAAATATATTGAAAAAGAGCATATTTGTTCCTATTATTGTTGACTGAATTTAACAAGGAATTACAGAGAAGAAGTAAACCCAGAAATTGCCGTCATTGTCTCAGATGTTGGTATAAAAGAGAAAAAAAGAGATTTCTGAAATGTGGGCACTTGTAGAAGTCGAAAGGTAACTGCTTCTTAAACCCAAATAGTAAAAGATAAAATGAGGAAATTCTTTGACCATGAAAGAGAAAATCTCAGCCACAAGGCAGTACTTAAATCAAGAAGAATGGCTGATACATCCATTTTGTTAGAATCTCTAAATCAACTAAGATGTCTCAGTGTAAAGGCCCAACTAGGAGGGTAGTTTTAATCAATCTTTTTAATTAGAAGAAAATAGCTTAAGGAAAATAGACTAAATGTATGATTCTTTCACTAAGGTCCGATAGATTGCAGAGAACTATGTTCAATTTGAGAAATAAAGAGTCAAAGGGGATGAGAAAGCAAAGAGGTGTTAGAAACGTCTAAGAAGTCTAGAAAAGATTGTGTGTACTACAGGAACACCTCAGAGATATTGCCAATTTGGCTCCAGACCACTGCAATAAAATAAATATCACAATAAAGGGAGTCAAAAATTTTTTTTGAATTTCCATTGCATGCAAAAATAATGTTTACATTATATTGTAGTCTATTAAGTGTGCAATAGCATTATGTTAAAAAATAATTTACTTACTTTCATTAAAAATACTTTACTGCTAGAAAAACGACAACCATCATCTGAGATTTCAGTGAGCCCTAATCTTTCTGCTGGTGGAGGGCCTTGTCTCAGAGTCAATGGCTGCTGACTGAACAGGGCAGTGGTTGCTGAAGGCTGGGATGGCTCGGGCAATGCCTTAAAATAAGATGATGAACTTTGCTGTATCAATTGACTCTTTATGAGTGATTTTTCTGTAGCATGTGATGTTGTTTTATAGCATTTTACCCACACTAGAACTTTTTCCAAAATTTCAGTCAGTCTTCTCAAACCCTGGTGCTGTTTTATCAGCTAAGTTTATGTTGTATTCTGAATCCACAGTCATCATAACATTTTCACCAGGAGAAGATCCCATCTCAAGAAACCACTTTCTTTGCTCATCCGTAAGAAACGACACCTTATTCATTCAAGTTTAATCATTAGATTATACCAATTCAGTTACATTTTCAGGATCCACTTCTAATTCTAGGTATCTTGTTATTTCCATCTGCAGTGACTTCCTCCACTGAAGTCTTGAAACCCTCAAAGTCATCTGTGAGGGTTGGGGTGAACTTCTCTCAAACTCCTGTTAAGGTTGATACTTTGACCTCTTCCCATGAATCATAAATGTTCTTAACTGTATCTAGAATTGTGAACTTTTCCACAAGGTTTTCAAGTTTCTTTTCCCATATCCATCAGAAGAATCACTTACTATGGCAGCTATATATAGCCTTACAAAATGTATTTCTTAAATAATAAGACTTGAAAGTAAAAATAACTCCTTGATCCACAGACTGCAAAATGGATGTTGTATTAGCAGGCATGAAAACAACATTAATCTCATTGTACATCTCCATCAAAGCTCTTGGGTGACCAGGGGCATTGTCAATGAGTAGGAATATTTTGGAAAGTATCATTTTTTTTTTTTGCAGTAGCTCTCGACAGTGAGCTTCAAATATTTAGTAAACCATGTTGTAAACAGATGTGCTGTCATCTGGGCTTTGGTGTTCCATTTACAGAACACAAGCAGAATAGATTTAACATAATTCTTATGGGCCCTAGGATTTTTGAATGGTAAACAAGCATTGACTTCAACTTAAAGTCAGCAGCTGCATTAGCCCCAGACAAGAGAGACAGCTTGTCTTTCAAGCTTTGAAACCAGGAATTATCTTTTCCTCTTTATAAAAGTCCTAGATGGCATCTTCTTCCAGTAGAAATCTATTTCATCTACATTGAAAATCTGTTGTTTAGAGTTGCCATCTTCATTGATTTTCTTAGCTAGATCTTCTGGACAACTTGCTGCAGCTTCTATATCAACACTTGCTTCTTCACCTTGCATTTTTAGGTTATGGTGATGACTTTCCTTAAATTTAGCTTCAAATTTTACTTCTGCAGTTTCCTCTCCTTTCTCAGCCTTCACAAAACTGAAATTTGGGGACTTGTTCTGGATCAGGTTTTGGCCTAACAGAATGTTGTGGCTGGTTTGACTTTCTGTCCAGACCACTACAACTTTCTCCATATCATCAGTAAGGCTGTTTTGCTTTCTTACAATTTATCTTCAGTGAAGTATCACTTTTTTTAAAGTTTTTATTTAAATTCCAATTAGTTAACATATAGTGTATTATTAGTTTCAGTGGTACAATTCAGTTGTACAATTCAGTTCCACACTTCCTCACAACATTTGATTCTAGTCCTTAATCTCCATCACTTATTTAACCCTTCCCCCTACCTCCCTTATGTTAGCAACCAGTTGGTTCTGTATAGTTAAGATTCTGTTTCTTGGTTTGGCTCTCTCTGTCTCTCTTTTTCCTTTTGCTTGTTTGTTTTGTGTCTTAACTTCTACATATGAGTGAAATAATATGGTATTTGTCTTTCTCTGACTGACTTATTTTGGTTAGCACAATATTCTCTGCCTCAATCCACGTTGCAAATGGTAAAATTTCTTTCTTTTTATGGCTGAGTAATATTCCATTTTGTGTGTGTGTGTGTGTGTGTGTGTGTGTGTGTGTGTGTATCACCTCTTTTTTTTATCCATTCATTAGTTGATGGAAACTATTTCCATATTTTGGCTATTGCAGATAATGCTGCTATAAACATCAGAGTACATGTACCCCTTTGAATTAGTTTTTTTTTGTTATTCTTTGAGTAAAAATCTAGGAGAGCAAATGTTGGATCCCAGGGTAGTTCTATTCTTAATTTTTGATGAACATCCATATTGTTTTCAGAGTGGGTACACCAATTTTCATTCACACCAACAGTGCAAGAAGTTATCCTTTCTCCTGATCCTCACAAAACCTGTTGTTTCTGGTGTTGATTTTAGGCATTCTGACAGGTGTGAGGTGATATCTCATTGTAGTTTTGATTTGTATTTCCATGGTAATCATTTAGGTTGAGCATCTTTTCATGTGTCTGTTGCCAATCTATATATGTTCTTTGGAAAAATGTCTATTCAAATCTTCTACCCATTATTTAATTGGATTATTCGTTTTTTTTGGGTGTTGACTTTTATAAGTTCTTTATATATTTAAGACACTAACCCTTTATCAGTAATGTCATTTGCAAATATCTTCTCCTATTCTGTAGGTTGCTTTTTAGTTTTGTTGATTATTTCCTTCAGTGTGCAGAAGCTTTTTATCTTGGTGAAATTCCAATATTCATGTTTACTTTTTCTTTCCCTTCTTCCAGATGATAGATCCAGTGAGAAGTTGCTATGTCTATGTCAAAGACATTATTGACCCTGTTCTCTTCTAGGATTTTGATCATTTCTTGTCTCACATTTAGGTCTTTCATCTATTTTGAATTTATTTTTGTGTATGGTATAAGAAAGTGATCCAGTTTCATTCTTTTGCACATTGCTGTGCAGTTGGTTCCCAACACCATTTGAAGAGACTGTCCTTTTCCCATTGGATACTCTTTGCTGCTTTGTCAAATATTAATTGACCATAAAGTTGTGGATTCATTTCTGGGTTTTCTGCTTAATGATCTATATGTCTATTTTTGTGCCAGTATCATAGTGTTTTGATCACTACATCTCTGTAGTATAACTTGAAGTCAGGAATTGTGATGCCTCCAGCTTTATTTTTCTTTTTCAAGGTTACTTTGTCATTCCATACAGATTTTAGCATTGTTTGTTCTCGCTCTGTGAAAAATGCTGTTTGTATTTGGATAAGTATTGCATTAAATGTGTAAATTATTTTGCAAGTATAGACATTTTAATAATATTTTTCTTCTAATCCATGGATGGATTGTCTTTCCATTTCTTTGTTCTATCTTCAATTTGTTTCATCAGTGTTTTTTATAGTTTTCAGTGTACAGATCTTTCACCTCTTTGGTTAGGTTTATTCCTAGGTATCTTATTGTTTTCAGTGCAGTTGTAGATGAGACTGATTCCTTAATTTCTCTTTCTGCTGCTTCACTATTAGTGTATATAAATGCAGCAGATTTCTGTATGTTGGTTTTCTATCCTATAACTGTACTGACTTCTAGCAGTTTTTTGGTGGAGTCTTTCAGGTTTTCTATATAGCGTATCATGTCATCTGCAAATAGTGAAAGTTTGGCTTCTTCCTTGCCAATTTGGATGACTTTTATTTCTGTGTGTGTGTGTGTGTGTGTGTGTGTGTGTGTGTGTTTGATTGTTGTGGCTAGGAGTTCCAGTACTATGTTAAATAACAGTGGTGAGATTTGGACATCTCCATCTTGTTTCTGATCATAGAGGAAAAGATCTCAATCATTCCCCATTGAGTATGATGTTAGCTGTTAGTATGATGTTTTCATATATAGCCTTTACTATGTTGAGGTATATTCCCTCTAAACCTACTTTTTTGAGGGTTTTTTTTTATCATGAATAGATGTTATACTTTGTCAAATCCTTTTTCTGCATCTATTGAAATGATCATATGGTTCTTATCCTTTCTTTAATTAGTGTGATGTATTATGTTGATTGATTTGTGAATATTGAGCCACCCTGGAAACCTAGAAATAAATCCCACTTGATCATGGTAAAGAATTTTTTAAATGTATTGTTGCATTCAGTTTGCTGAATTTTTTCTGTTTGAAAAAATTGAGAATTTATAAGCTGTGTTCATGAGGGACATTGGTGTGTAGTTCTTTTTTTTTTTAATGGAGTCTTTATCTGGTTTTGGTATCAGGGTAATGCTGGCCTCATAGAAAGGATTTGAAAGCTTTCCTGCCTCTTCATGTTTTGGAATAGTTTGAGAAGAATAGGTATTAACTCTTATTTAAATGTTTGGTAGAATTCCCCTGGGAAACCATCTGGACTTTTGCTTGTTGGGAGCTTTTTGATTACTGATTCAATTTCCTTTCTGGATAATGGTTTGTTCAAGTTTTCTATTTTTTCCTGTTTCAGTTTTGGTAGTTTATATGTTTCTAGGAGTTTACAATGGAGTATCACTTTTAATTTCCTTCAAGAACTTTCCTTTAGTATTCACACCTGGACTAAGTGTTTGGCACAAGAGGCCTAGCTTTTGACCTATCGTGGCTTTGGCACATCTTCTTCACTAAGCTTAATTATTTATAGCTTTTGATTTAAAGTAAGAGAAATATGGGTCTTCCTTTCACTTCAACACTTAGAGGCCATTGTAGGGTTATTAACTGGTCTTACTTTAATATTGTATCTCAGGGAATAGGGTGTCTGAAGGACAATGGGAAAAACAGGGGAACACCTGTTTGGTGGAGCAGTCAGAACACACACAACATTTATCATAAATTTCGCTGTGTTATATGGGTTCAGTTCATGATGCCCCCAAACAATCACAACATCAAAGAGCACTGATTGTAGATCACATAAAAGATGTAGTAATAATGAAGAGTTTAAAATATTGTGAGAATTAACAAAATGTGACACAGAGACAGAAAGTGAGCAAATGCTATTAGAAAAATGATGCCAGTACACTTACTTGATATAGAGTTACCACAAAATTTCAACTTATAAAACATGAAATATCTGTGAAGTGCAGGAAATAGAACTGCGATCAAATGAGGTATGCCTGTAACTGGCACATGTGATAGATTAGATTCCCTAAATAAGAAGACTTTGAAGCTTTTAAGAGGATTGTACTGTCAAAAAAAACATGACATACTTTAAGAAACTTTAAAATTATTTCTTCAAAGCTTAAAATAATGATTAGATCCCTAGCATTCTCTAAGTAGGCTATGAAGCCTATTGAGCCTACAAAGATGACATTTCCCCCCCTAATGCCCAATATATGTGTCTAAGTAGAATAATATAATTGAAACACAGTGAAACCTTGGATTGTGAGTAACTTGGTCTGTGAGCGTTGCAGAAGATGAGCAAACATTTGTAATAAATTTTAACTTGATAAATGAGTGATGTCTTGCAATATGAGTATTACATGGTGCTGAATGTTACATGATCACACCTGAGCCAATCGTTCTTGAAATTTGCTTTGATATACAAGTGCTTTGATATACAGGCATTTCCAGAACAAATTATGTTCACAAACCAAAGTTTTAGTAATCCCTCAGAGGAGAGAAGCGAAGATGAAATAAAACAATGGATGGAAACTTCCTCCCAAGGAACAGAATTATGAGCTAATTAAGAAATGTTTTTCATGTAAAGTAGGAAGTCCTTTAATGTCTTCTGAGAGAGATTTCAGAATGTTACAAGTGGCTATTGGGCATATTTTCTACTCTTCCATTTTTCAAGTTGAAATGTTCATTGCAGTGATAAATACAGCGTTCCTTAATTGTATATTATGTGCATGGGATACACTTATTATTTCTTTTAGATCTCCAGATCAAAAAACATGAATGTTTGATCCCTTCCTCACACCATATATGAAAATAGCTTCTTTGTGGAGTAAATATCCAAACTTTAAAAGCATTTTTATTTATATTGAGAGCCCCACTTTTATTTCCTCCAAAATTCTCTAACAAAAACTCAATTCTGGATATTTTAGGTGGAACATTTTGAGGGCAGGGGTCAAAAGGGTGAACAATATTAAGATTAATGTTGCTTGCTTACGGTAGTGGCATGAGTGATGTGGTACAGAAAAAAATACTACTCTCTGGTGTTGATCCTAGCTCTTTTAGTTGCCTAAATTCATCAATCATTGTTTAAATTCACCAGCTAATTTCCAGTTGGGTAAAAAAAGAAGTTACCCTAGATATTGCATCATTAAGTACACATGGATTAGAATAAAGGGATGCATGATATATATTTAGGCATTTAATATTAAACACCAAAAAGATCTGACTGGTAGATGATTGAATTCATGCTTCATTTATTCCCATAGCTGAAGATGAATTAACATAGGAGAATGTTTAGAAATACAATATAAACCATGACGTAGTTATACAGAAGCCATATAGGAAAAAAAGAGTAAACTTGTAAACATTGTGCTAATGACTCACACACAAATGCAGCTTTATACTATAAATGGCTGTTTTCAGAAAAATCAACCTTGTAGAGGAACATGCTTTGATTGCCTGAAGCTAAATTATCTGCACAGCTCAGGGAAAAAATAAAGTAACATTTTGTAGGTATCAGCATAATTTCTGGCATGTTAATCTGGATCTGAGGCTTGAAAAATGTCATTCAATTCTCTGTTGGGGGTTATGATAGCCATTAACAGAAACATGTTTAGATTAGACAAACCAGAGGACAAGAGTGTACAGTACATTGAAAAAGAGTCTGGCAATATTTCCATAAATAGAAGGAAGGTAAAATATTTTGAGTGTAAACCATTCTGTTATTAGGTTCCTATAATACTATTTTTTTTCTTTCAGGAGTTTGGAGGAATTTCTAAAACTTTTTTTTTTTTTTTAAGAATAAAAGTTTATCCAGCATTTAGATACATAATCAAGTTCATCTGACGACTCACACCCTGCACTTTCAATTCCATTTGTCCCTATTCTTGTCCTTTCTTTCTTTTCCAATGTCAGTTATTCTCTTCCTCCTGGAAAATTCCCATTATTATATAACTATGTGACAATATATTTTTTTATATATAAAAAGAGAGAGAGAGTGACAGAGAGAGAGAGAGAGAGAGAGAGAGAGAGAGGAGACAGAGAGAGGAGACAGAGGGGAAGAGGGGCAGAAGGGAAGAGAGAGAGAATCTTAAGTAGACTCCACGCTGAGCATGGAGCCTGACACAAACTGTGAGATCATGATCTGAGCCAAAATCAAGAGTCAGGCACTTAACCAACTGAGCCACCCAACAAAAAGATTATGTTATAATATTTTAACAAACATTGAAAATACCCCTTTAGCTACTTCCCCATTTCTCTTCTCACCTTTATGGTAAAATTCCCCGAAATGTTTACGGTTGGTATCACCACTTTCCTGAATCCGTCTAGGTTTTCATGTCTATCCATGCACAAAAACTTCTGGTTTCAAGATCATCAATAGCTTCTATGTTGTTAAATTTACTGATAAATTTTAAAACCTCATGTAACTGGACCTATTAGGGGCATTTGACCAAAATGACTATCATAACTCTCCCTTGAGATCTCTTGTTTCTCCTTCCATGTTACTGAAGACTCTCTTAAAAGAGATACTAAAGTATCCTTTCTCATGTCTCTTCATTGTCCTGACTTTTAAATATTAGGATGCCAAAAACCTCAATCCTCAAACATCATTTCTTTAACAATAGGAATTTTCTAACTGATCTCGATCAATGATGTGCACATATATGTCATCTGTATGTTGATGACTCCCAAATTTATGTCCTCGGTACTAATTCTTCTGTAAACTTCAAACACATAAATTGCACTCGCATCCTTCTAGCCATCTCAAACTTAATGTATCTGAAAAAATTCTTGATTTCAGTAGGAAATCATACTCAGTCATCCTCACTCTAAAAATAGCAGCTCCATTCTTTCAGTTACACGGGCCAAAACCCTAGAGCAAGACATAACTACACTTTCTTTCATGCACCAGCATGAACTATTGGTTTTATCCTTAAAATATATCCAAAACCTAACTCACCATCATTTCTCATTCCAATTACTGCAATACTAACTTTTCAACTTCCACTCTTCTGTACCTACATGCTTGTTACCTATAATTGTGATGCATTCAATCACTTCTTTCTCTGAAAGGAAGGAAAAAATATGTGTGATTCAACCCCTGACTTCTACAGGTCTTTGTTCAAATGGCTCACCATCAGGAAGAAACTTCCTTCCTCCTTTCTATAAAACAGCACCTTGTTTACTATTACTCTTATCTCCTTACACTGCTAAAATCTCCTGAATAGTACCTTTTTACTTCCTGTAGTGCAATTAATTCATTTTTTCATTCATTCATTCATTCATTCATTCACTTTTTGTCTGTCATACTTCACTAAAATGTAGACTCCACAAGAGAGGTAATTTGTTAGTTTTATCCATTGTTGTGCCTGAAACACTGACTGGCAAATGACAAGTGTTCAATAAATAACTGTTGAACAGATCTCAATCTTATCTTGACTTCTAGTGATTCTCAGGAGTGTCTAGTCACACACAATAATAGCTGAAATTATACTTAATTTGAAGATATTTGTTTTAGCTCTAAACATCACTTAAAGTCCAACTGCCATAGCCCATATCTCTCTTTAGTGTTATGTTTGCACTTGTAATTTTGTACTCTGCCGAAAAGAGTTCACTCGGAATGGAGAGAATAAGGTGACCCTATAGAGCCAGTCATATAAACCAAACTGAATGATCACTAGGTTGGTATGTTGCAAGCAGATCATAGTAAAACCACAAAAGAGATGTCTGCAACAGTAAAGTATGCCAAACTTCTCTTTCTGACTTTTGTTGGGTGAACAAAATGATCAGTTACTATAAAAAGAGAGAATTCGTTTTAAGAGGCTTCAAAGCCTCTGCTAAATTAAACTTTTGCAAATATTCCCTTGTAGAGGAGTGTAATATTGGTGTCTTAGTGTAAATATATCTTCTATTGATTTTAAGATGAATATACAATTGATCAAAATCAGTGACCTAGTTTCTTTCTGAATGTTACTTATTCAAAAATTTTCTCTCTCTCCTCTCTCTGCCCCTCTCCTCCTTATGCTTGCTCACTCTCTCAAAATAAATAAATAAACTTTATTAAAAATAAATTGAAGGATCAAAGGAAAAAATAAAATAGAAATCATAAGAAATAAAAGATACTGAATAAGATCAGATATCACAAGAAATATAAATTAATTAAATTTGATTGTTAAAAGACAGAAATGACCATATGTGTTAAAAAAGTTCAGTTATGTGGACTACAAATAGGCTCACCTAAAACATAATGATGTAGAAATATTGAAATAAAGAGCTAATAAATACATCCCAAAAATACTAATCAAAAGAAAAGAACTATAATAATTATATTACTTTCAGGAAAAATAGATCTTAAAGAGAAAGGCAATTATTAAAAATAAAGGTCATTATGCAATTATAAAAGAGGCCAGAACTACATGAAAAGCCTAAATCTGAAGACATGAAAACATAGCTATGTGTGTGTGTGTGTGTGTGTGTGTGTGTGTTCGTGTGTGTGACACGTATAAGTAGTGTGTATACCTATAGTTTGAATTAGAAGGAGAAATTTACAAAGTTGAGATCATGTTGGGAGATGTAAATAAACTATGTCTGAAGTTTAGAAATCAAATAAACTAAAAGAATATTTTAGTTAGGAACCACATGAACATAATTAGCAAATCTGACAAAATAGCAAATAGAGTAAAATTATTTTTAGGCACACATGACATAATTATAAAATTGACTAAGTAACAGCCACAAAAAGTCTCAAATATAGTAAAGAATTTAGAGCATAGAAAACATATTCTCAAACCACAATGGAATGAAATAAAAAATCAATTAACAACAAAAAACAAAAAAAAAACAATAACAAAAATAGCATAAGACATTTAAAAATCTGAACAATTTATTGTTGAAGGATAAGTCATGAGGTCAAGCAGAAAACATTTATAATTGAGTATCTACAAACTAAGCATGAAGACTGTTTTGAAGGAGACGCAGCAAGGATATGTGTACTAGCCTTAATAGACATCATGAGCTTCATAGTGCAGGACAGTCAAGGAAGACAATGGCATAGAATAATGAACAGGGTTGCCTGGTTGGCTCAGTTGGTTAGGCATCCGACTTCGACTCAGGTCGCGATCTCATGGTTCGTGAGTTCGAGTTCCGTGTCAGGGTCTGTGCTGACAGCTTGGAGCCTGGAGCCTGATTTGGAGTCTCTGTCTCCCCCTCTCTCTGCCCTACCCCTGCTTGCACTCTCTGTCTCTCTTTCTCTCAAAAAATAAATAAACATAAAAATATTTTAAAGATTAAAGAATAATGAACATAATATATGGAACTTGGAATGGCAAAAATACAAATAATTGGGAATTAATAAGAAATGAAGTGGAGAAAGAATGGCAAAAATACAATTAGATCCCTACCATATACTACATATTTAAAACCCTAAATTTGAAAAGCTAAACTTTAAAATTATTAGTGAAAATTATCAAAGAATAATCATACTATATCTGCTTTCTGTCAAGGTAAAGGAGAATACTTTAAATAAGACACAAAAGCACAAAATGCAATAGGAAATATTTCAATGAGTAATTGAGTTCATTAACATTAAAAATCTCTATACACCTAGGTTCAAAAAACAAAGACAAACTGCAGATTTGGACAAAATATAATGATTAAATCACAAAGGAAAACCTTATGGAAATCTCATAAGACTGGGCAGAGACCACAAACTGACAAACCACAGAAGAAAAACCTGGAAGTCTCGTATGTTATGAAAATACAGCTAATTTTACTACTGTTCACTTACAAATTAAAATAGCAATGATAATATCATTTTATACCTATTAAGTTGGTGAAGTTGTTAATTTGCTAAAACTAAGTGTTGATAAGATAAGAAAATAAGACACTCAGAGAACTGGTAAGGATTTAAATTAGAATAACTATTTTGGAGAGCAATTTGACATTGCAAAAACCACAGATAGTACTTTATTTCATTGTAGAAATCTTTCTCTCTGTATAAATTCCCTTTCTGTTTCTCTTTCTCTGTCTGTCTCTGTCTTTTTATCTCTATCTATACACATACTCACACATGAATTCTGGTTTATGTTCACATGAAGACTTAGAATATTGCAGCACTTTACCAAGTAAAAGAATTACAAACAATATATAGGTAATAGGCCAATGGAGAGATAAGCTGTGGTTTAGTCATGTAATTGAATACTATGAATGGGTTAAAATAAAGTAGATGTACAAGTTTCATGGAAACCTTAAAATAATAATGTTCATTGGAAAAGGAAGTTAGAATGATAAGAATTGTATAACAGAGTCATGATTAAAATAAATATACTATATATTGATTATAGATACATGCATGTCTGTAGTGATTTGAATGAAACAACAACTTGAGGTAGAGCTTGTCTCATGGTAAAACAGCAGTAGAAATGGGATGAGTGGTGGCTTTTGTATAGACCTTAAAATTTTGCTCTAAAAAATATGGAGATTTGAAACAAACATGGAGAGATGTTAACATTTGCTAAATCTGATATGAGTGTCTGCTACATTTTTCTAAATGTTTTCTCTAAAATGTTTTGTCATTAAGATGAAAATTTTCCAATGATAATTGAGGTTTATCTGTTTATAAACCTCTATTGTCTTGCCATCTTACAAATACCATTACTATTTGGTCCCAATCTACTTCTCTGAACTGTAGGACACTTTAGCCATGGTCTGAGACCCCCAATTTATACTCAGAGCTAGTCTCTCTTGTGCTTAGTCACCAAATTTGAAGAAGGGGTCCATAATTCCAAGTACTGACATACAGTGTTTGCCATGAGTTTAGGTAACATGACCATTCTTAGGCAGTACCAGGGATACACTGTTTGCATTTCTACATTGCCGTTATTTTTGTCTTGATTAAGTGATTAAGGCAAAAGACTGTTGATCTTAAAAGATGAGGGATGTTGGAATTCATGCCACCTAAAAACATAGATAGCAACCAGTGTCCTTTAGACTCCTCTAGGGCTTGGGTGCAAGCCAACAAACAGATACTTCCCCAAGAAACACATACCATCAGTTGTGAAATTTAAAAATAATTATCAGACACTCTTATCCTATAATGGCATAGTCACATGTTTCAATTTGCATGTTTCAATTTGATCTTTTGTATTGACTTTTTTTCAGTCACTTATCCCCAGTCGTTCTTGATTCATTTGTGCTTCAAGTTTGATTAAAATCACGTATTCATCAGGATTTAAAACTTTCGTACTTGTTTAATCCTAGAATTTTTAATGGTTTGAAAACAATGTAATCACACATATACACACATACTCTGGTTATATTAATATTTATTACAGTCCTGTAAGAAATATTTACTTTTTCAAATTATCCCTAACAAAACTGTCAAAGCAATAACACCTTTCTGAGACTATCGAATGTGAAAGGAAGCAAAAAAAAATTCCATCTACTTATAAAGCTGTTTGTCTACTTAAAATATTTAGATGCAAAGTGGCAGTTCATTCATTTAAGATGTCTCACCTCAGTGAATAATTTAGTGACTTCAGGATTTGTTTACCTTTCTAATATTGCATAAATATAATGAGAGATATGAGTAGGATTAAATATGCTATTTTAATTTAGTTTACTGGCTTACAGTGGACTTTCAACCCTCCAAAACAAATATTTATACCTTTCTCATGATAGCAAATCTTTAAAATGTTTTATTTTATGGGAAGCACTTTAAAAATGTGTCTGTGATGTGGCCAATTATATAATATACTTTTGAATATTTAGAACATTAAAATGCATTTTATCTAATCTCTTTCAGATTTTAATTTGAAAAACATCAGTGTTTCTTTTTATTTTTTTATATTTGAGATAATGATATGATATAGATAGGCTATGAAATTTTGCCCACAATAAAGCTGATGTTCTTAAGTGAATATTCAGACTCCAGACTCTTTAAGTCATTATAACATATCTTTTTCCCAGTTCTAATTTCAGGTGGTGATAGATTAATTTAATTTAGTTTCTAGACCTGGCAGGGAGATAGCATGGAGACACGTGCCATAAGTTACTCACCCTGTGGAGATAACAAATGGCTCATTAAGTATAGCATATTTAATTATGGAATTATAGAGTGGAAGAGATTTTTGAGGGCTTCTAGTTTAACCTTTCTTCCAATCTAAGAACTTTTGTCAACATGCCAGATGGATGGCTATTTAGCCACTATTTAAACATGTGCAGCATTGAAGATTCCACAGCTTTTAAGGGAAACCTATTACATTTGGGACTAGGAGAATGATGAGAAAATTCTTGCTCATATATACCTAACAGATGCTCTTTTAAAATTCAGTCTCTTGGCCCCTGTTGTACAGCACAGTATCCATTAGTTACTTATTATACTTGACAATCTTTTGGATGTTTTAGTCTGCTATAATGTCTCTTTATCTATTCTCCAAATTAAGTCCTGAAAATTGGTTAGTGAAAATAATGTGTTTGATTACATAATGATGAAATATAAATAAAAAGAGAGAAGCATAACCAGGAAAAATAAGTGTTTATTAGATCAGTACAACAACGGGAAGGACATAAACAGAAAACCTATGTGCCATGATGGTTTCTATGTTTCATCTTCAATTTGGGTTCTGTACTTCCTAGTAATCAAAGTGAAAATGGATGATATGGTCACTTACATAAAGTTCCTCTATAGAGTTCCACAGGTTTTTCACTGACATACATTTTGAAAGGATATATTATGTGGTAATTCATATGTGGTTCTCAGTGTTTTAATGGCCAAATATCTTCAATTAAATTCTTTCAGCACAGTATCATTATTGTTGCTATGGTGTTTGTGTCTAGAACTTTCACAAACCTCTGACATATTCAGAGAAAAAAATTGGAATGTGTCATTCATTTTCATGTGAATTATGAAATTAGAAAACATGGGCAGTCGACCCTACATTTAATGAATCTTGTCAGGCTGTCTGATATTTCCACAACATAGGCTGCAAGGATCTGTTATTCCCCAGATAAGCCATGTCAAGAAATAGGCTTGGTCATCTCTGAAAGACTCAATAGGGAGTTATTGGCTACTGAGATGTGTTGCCTTCTCATAGGAGTCCTAATAGGATTCCTGCTGCTTGGCACAGCTTATATATCTTCATTAGTGCAGCACTGCGTGCACATTGTACTTCAGAAGCCTCAGTGTTTTCACAGGGCTGAAAATGCTAATTCCCCAAGTTCATTCCAGGGCTATCAAATTCAAAATTATTTTTCTCTCATTTTATTTTTATCCCTACCATGAGGTCAAAAAATTAAACTGAAAATTGAATGACTTTTTCTTGTCTAGAGCTCAAAAGTGACAAAAATAATTTTCCAAGTATTTGTTAAAGCAAATCCACCATTTCTGCACCAAGTCCGTTCATTAAAGTATGTCTATTCATAACGTGGCTGATTCTGATTGATAGGTAATGCCATCATTTAACAACATCTTCACCGTGCATCTCTTGTAATTGCTGCAAATAGGCAATTCTAGAGGTAAATTATAATCTTTATAACAATAGCTATTAGGAAGCTATTTGTTACACTCTCTCTGATACTCTGTTATCTTGGAAACAGTAAATGAAAATTATTTGATAGAAAATCCTGTTTGATCTAAAGAATGCTGGAAGTCTCAAAAATAGCTTTATATAAAATAGAACAAAAAAGATAAGTTACTCACCACAGCCAAACATAATTATTTTAGAATATTAGATAATGAATTATCTCACTACTTTTATTGTGGAAGACAATGTAAACAATTCAAAATAACCACATTAGCTAGAAAATCAGCTCAGTCGAGTTTTTATAAGAGAACTTTGCCATTTTCTTGTCTGTACTTGTATAGATGGTCTACATGCACGCAAAAGAAGTGGTGTGGAAACTACACAGTTAATGCATCAGTAGAGACAAATTAGAACATTTAGCCTCCAAAGGAAATTGTTTGGTTTTATATTATCTGGTTCGTCTCTAATTTTTCACTGTCTCTTTTGATCAAGTCTTTTTACATGCCTTTTCTTCACGCTAAAGGTAATGAATACTGACTATGTTTTTCCACTTCTCCGCATAAATAAGAATTAAGTACCTAGAGACACTTTCTCATGTTTTCTCATGTTTGTGTCTCATGGTGTTTATTATTATGTCTGATATTTAGTTTTGCAAGAGAAAATGTATTCAAGTCAGTGCTATTATAAATTTTAGCTTGTTAAACAATTGTCAAATACTCGGTTGCGTAGTGTAAATTATTCATGCTAACGTCAAGTAATAACAAGATGGATTCTGCGTCCATTTTCTCGCCTAAGAGGCCTCACCGATGCTCTTCAAGGAGGAATCATGAGATCAGAGGTTAGATAGGAGGGTCAAACACTGTGAGAGTGCTTCTCATTACAAAGTCTCTAGTATTAGGGCGAAACAGATAGGCAGAATTCTAAATTCTTTGCACTGGCTTCTTCATTTCTAGGATTCCCATTGCAGAGAGGATATGTAACCCCAGGAGCCACACTGAAGCCCCTCAGGTACTTGATGGTTTGGAAGCCTTGAGATGAGACACCAGAACATCCAGTGCAGTACAGACTGACAGAGCATCAATGGTGGAAGCATAGTTAGAAATGTACAGTTTTTATATCTGGCAAAACATTAAGAGGTCTGAAAATCAAATCTCTAGAGCAGTACATGGGTTTGGGTTTTTGATAGTTAAAATGGGAAAACAGAATGAATTCACTTTACAATATGTCTTTTAAAAGTTGTATTTACTTCTGGTGTCCTTTGCTTCAAGTAATGAATGCTCTGAACAGGCAGTGAATTAGATGCTTTTAAGAAGAAACATATAGTGCACAGAGCACAATCAGAGCTGTGATAGATAAGTTCAGATCTGTCTAGTGCTCTCAGTTTATTGGTCCCTCAGGGACTGCCTGGGAAGTACCACAGGAAAGATATTTTTAGGCTATAGGCAGTTGAAGTGCTATAGTGAGATCACTTATTAATCTTTAAACAGTACTGTCTGCTATTGTGTATGTGTTTTAGAGTCGAATTTATCTTACTTCCTCCTGCTACTGTAAGATATAAGGTCACATTCATAAATACAATCAAATAGCACCATAACAAAGGGTGAAGAAAAGCCACCAGAAGTACCAAATCTTTGGCCAGTTGTGCACCTATAAATTAAACTGGAGTCCACAATTAGCTAATAAACTGTGTGTGTATGAGTTTGTGTGTGTGTGTGTGTGTGTGTGTGTGTGTATCATGCTACTCTAGA
>NW_026058548.1:0-27491 GCF_023721935.1 Panthera uncia
GCCTGTATGTATGTAAGGGGTGGGGTTGGGGCGTGCCTGATGTCCTTAGAGCTCGCTGGCTAGAGGCTTGTGCCTAGAGTGGAAGCTAGAGGTGGAGTGAGCTGGGTCTCTCCAACCTGCTGTTTGCCCTTCCCTCTCCTTCCCAGGTCCTGGACGCTTGGCAGAAGGGCCCATGTCCTCCCAGGGGTTTGGTCAGCAGCCTCGGTAGGGGATCTGCCTGCAACAGTACTGATGTCCTCTCCTGCATCCTGCACCTCCTGAGCAAGGGCACAGTGAGGCGCCATGATGACCGGCCCCAGACGCTGTCATATGCAGTCCCTGTGACTGTGATGGAGCCTCACACCGAGTCCCTGAACCCAGGCTCCTCGGGCCCCAACCCACCCCTCACCTTCCATACCCTGCAGATTCGCTCCCGGGGCGTGCCCTATGCCTCCTGCACAGGCACCCAGAGCTTCTCTACCTTCCGGTAGTCCTGGAGATGGGATCAGGGCTTTCTACAGAAATAAAATGCAGAAGTTTGGTTACATGGCTGGCGTGGTGAATACTAAGGATCTGACAGGGGCAGCAGGGACTTTCCTGGCTAAAAGGGGAAAGGAGCCAGGCTTAACACTGGCTCTGACACTGTCATCCCATGCCAGGAGTCACTATTAGGGTGAGGATGGCAGCCTGGGGAGAAAGGTGGAGGGAGTCAGGTGTGACTTAGCAGCCCCGCTCAGGAGGGGAATTAAGTGAACAGGGATAGACCCCCCCCCCCACCCCTTCTCAGTATGTGGCCAGAAGTGTTTTCACCTGGCAGGTTGGAGACCCGAGTTCCCCTTGCCATGCACTGGATGGCTTGTAACTCGGGCAGACTGTTAAGCACGGCTCCATATTCTTTCATTTGTAGAATTGGACCAGAGTCACTGTGGGTTCTGATGAGCGCCAGGTATGGGAGCATTTGACATGCTAATGAGGCCCTCTCTTGGCTCCCACACCCAGCAGTTAGGATAATGCAGGGCATCTTCCCTAGGTAAGGCTGACAAGGTGAAAGTGACATAAAGGACGCTTGTGGCTACTGTAGACACCCAGGAGCCTGAGAGTGTATTCTGTCTCTAAGCTCCAGGATCTGGGCTGGAAGCAGAACTAGAAGGAACTGCAGCTCCCACAAGCTTCTGGTCATGCAGAGCCCGTACGGTCGCCAAAGCCAGACTCCCACTAGTAGCAGCAACAGGCCACAGGCCACTGTCACTGAGGTTTGCTCTGTGCGGCTAGAATGGACTCCCCCGGCCCCACCCACACGAGGAGGGCAGGTCAGGCCAGGGAACCCAGTGCCAGGGGTGGAGCTCTGCGTCCTGGCAGGGGTGATTAAGGGAGTGAGGAAGGAGTGACCCAGGCATCCTGAGTCCAAGGTTATTGCAGCCAAGAGATAAGGGAGAAGGATACAGAAGAAAGGAGGTGAAGAGGAGTGAGGAAGAGTCAGGTGGTAAGAGAGGGCACAGAGGCCAGACAGGGAACTGTGTGCCACCCAGGACTGAGATTTGGAATAGAATCTGTAAGGGAAACAGGCCAGGGCTCAGGAGAGTCAGGATGCCCAGGACAAGACAGCAAAACAGAGGGCAAACAGGGTAGCCACAGAAGGCCCATGATTGCTTTACTTTGCAGTATGGTGGCCCCATGATGCTGTTGGTGGTTCTCAGAGCAGAACCACCTGGTTGGTCCATGTTCTTCTATGAGGCAGAAGACAGGCAACAGGCACTGGGCCCCAGGGCACACTGGGGTTGCTAGTTTGTCACTTGGGTGAACAGTCCTGACTACCCTTCTCTTACCAGGACCAGTAAAGACCTAAGCCTCTTCCCCTGCCCTCAGGACTTTCCATCCCTACAGGGCACACACTTCCTGCGTGACTTGGGACAGAAGTTTGCTACCCTGACCCTTTTGTGAGACCATTCTCATAGCCTCTATTTCTTTATCCCAGATAGCTGGTTTGCACATAAAGGATCACATATTAATTCCACTTACGTGAAATGCTCCAAAACAGGCAAATCTAGAGCCAGAAAGTGGTTTAGTGGCTGCCTAGAGCTGGGGAGACTGGGAAGAAATGGGGAGTGTCTGCTAGAGGATATGGGGTTTCTTTTTGGGGTGTCAAAAATGTTACAAAATTGGGATGGTTACACAACTCCAAATATACTAAAAACCATCACACTGTACAAGTTAAATGGGTGGAGGAAGTCAAGTGTGTAATATCAATTATATCTCAACTCAATATATTCCCAATAAAAATCAAAAAGCAAGTAGACCGACTAACCCATCGCTGAAGCTCAGAGCTCTCCAATGTCTCCTGTGGGCCCTTGATGAAGGGGAAGAGTAGCAGGCTGAAGGCGTGGTGGGGCCAATACAGCCTTGTGATGGACATGCAGGTATGTTCATGACTACCCTTCATCTGAACCCCCCCCCTTTTTTTTTTAATGTTTATTTATTTTTGAGAGAGAGAGAGTGAGCAGGGGAGGGGCATAGAGAGTGGGGAGACAGAAGATCTGAAGCAGGCTCTGCAAGGACAGCAGAGAGCCCAATGCTGCGGGGCTGGAACTCATGAACCATGAGATTGTAACTTGAGCCAAAGTCAGACACTTAACCAAGTGAGCCACCCAGGCACCCCTAAACCCCCTTCTTATGCTTGGAAACCTCACACAAATTGAAGTTGAAGATAAAGCCCACCCCTCACCATATAAAAGACCAGATACTTGCTTTCCCAGCATTCCCCTTGCAGCCATATAACCAAGGTTTAGCTAATCAAATGCCTCTGCCAGGAATTTCTGAACCTAGAGCAAAACAAGAAGGAAAGTGGAATACCACTGGTGGCAACAGGGGCATCTTCACAACACTCTTGTTCCAAGATAGCATTTAGAGTGCTTTTTTAACTGCTCAGACTTAGCTGCCAACCAGATTTTTTTTTTTTTTTTGAGCGTTTCTATTACTTTCTTAGTGTTTTTTGAGCCCAATAGTTCAATAGTCTTTTTCTTTTATCTGTCAGAATCTGTTCTTAGGATTGATCTATGTGGCATCAGGGACCCTGGAGCACTGGATCCCTCTGGGCAAGATAAAATATCCTGGTAGCTTTAGCCCTCA
The DNA here is from genome assembly GCF_023721935.1 of Panthera uncia. Classification (NCBI taxonomy): domain Eukaryota; kingdom Metazoa; phylum Chordata; class Mammalia; order Carnivora; family Felidae; genus Panthera; species Panthera uncia. The sequence goes on from NW_026058548.1 coordinate 3,106, forward strand.
GCTTACAATCACTTGGGGGACAAACACTTTATGCTCATTTCATAGTTCAGTCATCAGAATTACATCTACTCCTCCATTCCAGAAGCATAAAGCATTAGATATCCTAGCTTCTAATTCTACCTCTCTTCCTTTTCCTTATGACTGTTTTTTAGAGGTTAGTCTTTAAAACATAGTAATTTCATGATTTATCACATTAAAAAACAAAAAACAAAAAACTATGCCCAAGGTGGGGCAAGATCAAGAGTTGCATGCTCTACTGACTGAGCCAGCCATCAATTTGTTTCCTGCTTGGAATTAATAGGGCTTTCTGAATCTTACTGCTTATAAATTTCAATTCTAGAAAATTCTCAGCCTCTTTAAAATATTCTCTTCTCTGGATTTCAGATTATATGTATTATACCTTCTTAATCTATCTTCCATGTTTTGTTCTTCCTATGTATTTTAATCCTTTCCTCAGTTTCCATTTCTCTGTATCCCTGTGTTCCATCTTTGTAACTTCAAATCTACTTCCGGTTCATTCTCCTTTTAGATGTGTCTAATCTGTTGCTTAACCATAAAGTTTCTTTCTTTTTTAAATGTTTATTTATTTTGAGAGACAGCAAGATAGGGAGAGTGCACGCTCATGAGAGAGAGAGAGAGAGAAAGAGAGAGAGAGAGAGAATCCTAAGCAGGCTCCGCACTGTCAGCATAGAGCCCAATGTGGGGCTCAATCCCACGAACCATGAGAAAGAGAGAGAGAGAGAGAGAGAGAGAGAGAGAGAGAAAGAATCCCAAGTAGGCTCCGCACTGTCAGCATAGAGTCCAACATGGGGCTCCATTCCACGAACCATGAGATCATGACCTGAGCCGAAGTCAAGAGTCAGATGCTTAACCGAGTCACCCAGGTGCCCCATAAAGTTTCTTTCTTTTTTCTTTTTTTTTTTTTTTAAAGATTTTTAAGTAATCTCTACACCCAACGTGGGGCTCAAATTCACAACCCCAAGACCAAGACCAAGGGTTGCACACTCCACCAACTGAGCAAGCCAGGCACCCCAACCTTAAAGTTTCTAACTTCAAATAGTATATTGTTCATTTTTAAAAGCTCTACTTTTTATCAAACCAGTTTGGTCCTTTTAGATATTCTTTTCTTTAGTCATAGTTTCTCTTTAAATATAAGCAAGATATTTTGTTTTGTATTTTATATTTCTAACATCTGTCTTTGCTGGTCTGAGTCTGTTTTCTATTGTCCCTGATGACTCTTGCTCATGGTGATTTCTTTCCTTGTGTGCTTCATATTTTCACTGAAAGCTCACATTCCTTCAGATTTTATCTAAAGGAACTCCTTGAGGCTTGAGTTTCAAGTACAACCCTCCAAGTGAAGATTACATTTGCTTCTGCCAGGTGCCTGGAAGAACTACCAACCTGAGACCACTTCAAACTGAATCATTAATTAGCTTGAGGATTCTCTAGTCCACATGGGAGTAGGAACTGTAGACCCAAACAGTACCGACAACCAGCTGTGCTTGTACATTACTGGGGAAACTTTCTGTCCTCACCTCCTCTCTCCCTCTGTATCCAAAACCAAAACTACGTAGGTGAGCTGTGAGAGTGGTTTACTCTTTTAATGATCGTGTCTTCTTTGAGGTTTAAGTAGGAGGGGTCTCTGGTCTGATTTCCTACTTTATGGGAGCCTTAAGTTTGCTGCCAGCCCCCACAGGTGGCCCACTGAAACAGTAGTTCTAGGCCGCTCGAAAAACCCACCAAAAGGGAATAATAAAAAGAACAACAGGAATGTTTACGATTTGGCTCTTACATAAAGTCCCAGCACTAGGAGCTATCAACAGACTTTACAGCCTTCACTAGCCTCAAGATCACTCACTCACTCACTGGCCCTTTTTCTTCTACACCACGATCACTGGTATAAAGCAAGGATGGGAGAACATGAGGACGTGATGAACCAGATCCAAGCAGAGAAAGTGTGCCAGGACAAAAGGCTGGGCTGCTCTTCTTGTCCAAGAGCCCTCTGGTCACCTTTGAGCCAATCTAGCTCAAGGGCAGCTATGATCCTTGCCCTTGCATGAACAACTAGAAGAGGCCAAGCCCAAGTCTGTCCCCACAGATCCGTTTCTCACTGGGGCAGTGGCAGAGCTGAGAACCGTTCCTCATTACTCTTTGTTCAAAGGGAGATGTCTCCGGTCCTTGCCTGCATTTCGGCGCCTCTTTCGACTCAAGAAGCTCTCTAACTTCTTACTGCGTTTCAACTCCTTGAACTTCTCAGCTAGGACCAACTGGCGCTGCTCAGCTAGAGAACAAAGAGAAAGAAAGCAGGTAAGCAAGGGAGGAGGCACTCCTCTTTTCCTTTCCCCAGGTCTGTACTTCTCAACCTCGATGCTGCGATACATGACTTGGTTGGAATTCACTGGTGTATGCAGCAAGCAGATTTTTTCTACCATTCCCTGCTTTCTCTATTAAACCAACTATGAGCTCCTTCTATGCGCCTGGCCCAGCATATGTAGGGGAGGCGGGAGAGATAAAAGCAACACTCCTTGCCCATAATCTATAATTAGGGGTATAAGAATAGTTACAAATTAACTCCTCCCTACCATTTCTATTTTCCTCCAACTTCCCATGGGATCCAGCCTTCATGACTTCGTTAGGGAGCTCACGGACCCCCAACACAGCATGCTGCCTCTATGGCCACCCAAGCCTGTCCCTGTAACCAGCCTGTGACAGCTGTGCCCCACTTACATTTCTTCAGGAAGTATGGCCGATGGCCCTGCTGGGCCCGAGCCCGCCTCTCCTGCTTCAGGGCCAGGCGCAGCTCCTGCTGCCGCTTGCGTTCCTGCTGTGCCAGTTCTTGCTGCTCCTGAGAAGCAAAGACGAGGTGGGTGAGATGGGTGAGTAGGAGGGACTGTGAACCACCTCCCGCGTGCCCTGAACTGTTCTCCCCGCCCACCTGCGATTCTGACCCACTCACCATTCTCTGGAGCAGCTGCTGCAGTTTTTCGTGCTCCTGCCCTGAACGGTGCTTCTTCAACTGCTTTTTCACAAGCTCCACATTATAAAATGAATATGACGGTTAGCAGTCTGCAAACGTCAACCAAAATGTTGTGCCAAGCATTATACTAAGAGGTTCGCATTTGTTAATGCAGTAACACTAAGAGATATGAATTATTTTATTATCTCTTTATGATTAGAAAAGTGAGAAGTTAAGGAACCTGCCAATGGTCACACAGCTGGTAAACTAATGAGCCAGGATTTGAATAGAAGCACATTTGGGAGAGTTAAATCAATTAAGGAGAAATAAATCTGCCCACCACTATGTTCCCTGTTCCCCTCTGCCCAACTCAATAACCTGGACCCGAGTTTCCCACCCCTGGAATCCCCATGAGCTAGTCTAATGTTCCAAACCTCTTTCTCTTTGGCTCGGATGTCATTCAGGAATTGATACGTTTTGTCAAACACCTCAGGATTATATTCCCCTGACAGATCATCAAAGCGGGGGTCCCGGGCTACCTTTGGAAAGAACAGAGAGACTATAAATGAACTGTTCAATCTCCCCTCACTGAGACAGCCCTTCCTGCCTCTTCCTCACCTTCTTACTGATTGGAACAACTTGACGCAAAAATGGCACCCGAACCTTGGCTGACATTTCCAGAGGCCTACGGAGAAATTAAAAGACATGTCCAGGGTCTCCAGTCCTTTTTGGTTTTTTTTAAAGATTTTATTTTTAGGTAATCTTTATACCCAACATGGGGCTGAAACTCACAACCCCAAGATCAAGAGGGGCACCTGGGTGGCTCAGTCAGTTGAATGTCTGACTTCAGCTCAGGTCATGATCTCACGGTTCATGAGTCTCAGCCCCACATCGGGCTCTCCGCTTCAGCCTAGAGCCTGCCTGGGATCCTCTGTCCCTCTCTCTCTGCCCTTCCCCCAAATGTGAGTGCTCAGTCTCTCTCTCTCAAAAATAAAAACATTAAAAAAAAAAAAAAAAAAGAGGTGCACACTCCACTGGCTGAGCCAGCCAGATGCCCTGGCTCTCCAGTGTTGTTTTTTGTTGTTGTTTGGTTTTTAGTGTTTATTTTTGAGAGAGACAGAGTGCCAGTGGGAGTTGGGCAGAGAGAGAGGGAGACACAGAATCTGAAGCAGGCTCCAGGTTCCAACCTGTCAGCAAAGAGCCTGACGTGGGGCTTGAACTCACAAACTGCAAGATCATGACCTGAGCCAAAGTCAGCCCCTTAACTGAAAGGGCCATCCAGGCGCCCTCCCTGGCTCTCCAGTCTTGATCAAAGGCCTCCCATCTAGGAATGCAGACACCTACTCAAAGTCCCAGGTATTCTCAAATTCCTGGGGCAGGCCTTGCTCCTCACCTGTGCTTATCTGCAACACATGCATTTTGGACAGGTGGTCTAGAACTTGGCTTCTTAGTATTGTTTCCAGCTACCAACTGTTTGTATGTCTTAGTCCCCACTTTGTGCTGCAATTCCAACAGCTCTTCAAATGACATGTCAGATGTGTCTGTGGAAGGAGGGGTGGGGACACAACTCAGCACAACATCTCCCAGTGTTACAGAGACATCATCCCACCCGCATTCCTTAAGTAATTGACCCTTTCCAATATCCCCATCAGGCCAATCACGACAGGCTTTAGGCAGCGCAGGTTGCAAGAGTGCTACACTGACACCTAACTTCCCAACCATTCCCACCACCTGCTAAGGAAGGTATACAAATGTACGGTTGGGGGTAGGCCAAGCCACAGTCCATTCTTTTTCATTTTCTTTTGAATCCTGCCTTCACGGTCTTCCCCACAGGGCATGTCTTCCTTGCTCAGTTACCACTGCCAGTGCTCTCCTTCATACTCTCAGCACCCCTCACCTCAGCCAGTGCTCTAGCCTCCTAACTGGTCTTCCAACCTCCATCTCCTCCCAAAGTTATGCTGGACAGGCTGGACAGGGGCATCTAAAATGCAAAGCTGATCTCATCATTCCTACCCCTTTTCCATACACACATGCTTCAGATCACATCACTTCAGAACTCAAAACTCCCTAATAGCTTCATCTTGATCAGAGTAAAAGCTACAGGCCTTATAGTGGTTTGAAACCCCCCATGTGACCTCACCCCTGGTCTCTAATCTTGAGTCCTATAATCTCTTTCCCACTCCTCTCAACTAGTCTAGCACTTACTGAGCAAGAAGATCTATGATCCTGCCTCAGTTCCTTTGCATTCGATGTTGCCTCTGCTTGGAATCTTTATCCAGATGTATTTACTGTTTCCTCACCTCCTTCAAACGGTTGCTCAAATGTCACCTACTCAGTCAGGCCTTCTGTAACTACCTAAAATTGCAAGCCCTCCCTTGCTTTCTCTCCATAGCCCTTATAATCTTTTTGAAAAACTGAGGTATAATTCACATACCAAAATTCACCCTTAAAAATACACATTCCTCTGCTTTACCTTTTACTGTATTAATTTACTTTTTTTTAGTCATCCTTTCTGAAAGATAAGTTCCATGAGAACACGATTTTTAAGATTTTATTTTTAACTTATCTATACACCCAATGTGAGCTTGAACCCACACCTCCCGGATCAAGAGTCACATGCTCTACTGACTGAGCCTGCCAGTCACCCCAGAACAGGAGTTTTTGACGGCTTTTATTCACTACTGTATCTACAGCATCTAGAATGGCATCTAGAACAGCCCGCACACGATAGATGCTCAACGAAGATTTGCGAAATGTGTTCAATCCTGACCTACTAACCCCCAGCAACCAATGCCTCCCCAGACTGTACTTTTTTACACACGCGTTTTCTCTCTGCGCAAAACTCTCATCCTCCCTTTCAGAAACTGCCCAGGCTGTCCTAACCCAGGAAGCGCCTCCTCACACCCCACTGTCCCATTTTGTCGGCGGCGCTCCCCGCGGTGGCCTCTTACATAGAACTAGGCAGTTTCACGGTCACTGCGCCACCACCTACCCTTCCCCCCGCCCCGCGCTGCCCCTCGGCTCGGCACGAGGCCCTCACCCTTCCGCAGGACCCCGGGCCCCACGCCCTCGCCATCCTCCTCGCCTCTACTGGCCCTGCGGAGAGACCCGAGGGCCGCCGCGATACGAGAACGAACTCTCGGCATTGGCTTGTGGGACGCGCCGGGAGCGAATGGCGCCACTTCCGCCCTCGTGCCTCCCGCCCCGCCTCTTCCGGCTTCTCCGGGAGACGCGTCTGCGCAAGTCGGTGGTGGCTAGGACACTCCGGCCGGATGCACGCACTCGGTATGCCGTCGCCACCTTTTGGTCACATGGCGCTGGACTCCGCGCTGTAGAAAAGCCAGGGCCAGACCTTGGTGGTATTTGGTTTCCTTTTGCTCTTGGCAGAGAAGCCAGAACCTGGCAGAGAAGCACCCTGTCCTTTCGCAAGCTTCTGCCATCCACCCCCATCGTATTCCACAAAAACAGATCACACGTTTGGAGATTTTTAATCCATTTTTATAAAATCTGAGCTGGCTGGGAGCGTCAGGGAACAGCAACAGCTCAGGGAACGGTGGGATTATCTGCTGGTCCTCGCCTCCCCAGGTCAGGGAGAATGAGGGTTTCATGGCAACAGTTGCAACTCCTCTCAGCTCCCAATCAATGCTCTTGACTCAAGCAGGGGGAGGGGGTGGAAACAAGGGTGGGGGAAGCTCCTGAGGCTCAGACACTGCTTGCTTCTCCCTAATCCCCATTCCCTTCACTTCCCAACAGAACCTGGCTGGCCTGGGGCAGAGCAGAGGCCCAGGAGCAGTTGGAAGGAGGTGTATGGGACAGAGCACCAAGGGGAAGGGGCCCTCGGCCCAAGGGGGTAGGGAACTAGCCCTCCCCCCTACAGCTCCCCACTGAGTTCACAGCACAGGAAACACCTCTAGTCCAACAACTCCACGCAGAGGTATACCGAGTCCAGGGACCAAAGGGGCAGGCAGGTGAGGGATGGGGAAGGGCAGTGAAGATAATAGCAGGCTCAGGAAGGGAGGCGGCAGCAACTTTCTCCTACCCATGGGAGGAGACGATGGGGCGACTGATATTGCTGTTGGTGGTCATGGCATTCAGCTCCCACCTGGAAGGCCAACAATGACAGGCAGAAAGGGCAGAAGAGTGGAGCCTCCACCCTCAAGCCCAGAATTGCTCAAACAAAGCTATGAACACACCGGTCCCTTCAACATCCTAAAGCTCAACCACCCACAGCCACCTCTTTTCTTATAGCCTTACTGTTTGACATGATTGTTAACAATCATGGCCCCACCCACCACCAAATCTGGTATCACCCACTCATCCACCTGCCAGCTCATGTAGACTTCCTATCTATGTTTATATATGTGTGCTTGTGCCCAACTCCTGGAAAAAATCATCTGTATACACACCTCAGTAAACTTCCCACCCTACCTTTCCCCCTCTGCTCAGATCCAGCCAGGAATGCCTGTTTTTACTCTCAACTCCCAACCCTTTAAAGGCCTGACTCCCCTCTCCTAGGCTTGTACAGACTTCCCCAGCCCTCCCACCCCATTAAAATTAAATCCCTTTTTTCTCCCTTTCTTTTTGACAATTCTGTCATCCTACAAAGATTTACCAAGTACCCCCTTTATGCCAAGACCCTCGCCACAGTCTACTTGGTATGAAATACTTGCACATGTGTCAATCCTGAGCAAGTCTATGAGCCAATCAGTTCAGCCTTGTATACTTCGTGTCACCAAATACTGAACACCACCACCCCCCTCCCCCAGGCAAGTAAGAGTTAAACTGAACTGATACAGGAGAGGGAAGTGTCCATAATGACCCTGAAGGACACAAGTATACACCAAATAACTTTTGGTGCTTGATTTGGACCTAAGAATGGAATTCAAAGGGAAGTAGCTAGGAAGGACCTCCCTTAACTCTGGAACTAATGTGATCCAAAGATTCCTATACTTTGCAGCTAACTTCAAAGATTTAATTGAACTTTCTCAGCATGTTAAAAACAACCATACAGGCTCGGGTCTCAGGAAGTGATGCTTCTGAGCTTGGTTTGAAACACCGGATTTTTTTTTTCTTCATATGATTTACCCAGCTGATAATCCTGTATCTCCTTTGCTCTCACTCTCAAGTACATTACATCTCCAGCAGAACAAAAACTTCTGTCCCCTCTATACTGAGAAACAAGTTCATCTGATCACACACTCTCAACCAATCCCTCTCTCTGACTTCTCCTTCAAAGGCCCTAGTCTGAAGACTCTGTGTAAACTGGCCGTGATTCAGTATAACCTGGACCAGTCGTGTTTGCCCCATGACATCAGGTACAGTGAGTAGTTGGAGAGGAGGGATACGCTCAGAACCAAGGAAAGGGTCCACTCCTCAATGTCACCACCCAAAGACAGGGACACACATCTGGAAATATGTGTACTTACTAAAGTCCAAAATGTGTAAATCAGAATGATCTATGAGGTCAAATTCATCTCCCAGGCCTTCCTCAGGAGATGGACTATAGGGATCAAAAAAGAGATTAAGGAAGGAGGAAAGACTACCCATGAGACCCTTCTCCTCAAATGCCTCCCATGCAGTCAGATTGGGCCCTTCCCCAGGCCCTCCCACTTTCCTCCTAACCTGGTACCCCCAAAGAGAACAATCTTGTCGCCAACAATACAGCAGCACTGGCGCCGGCGGGGACATGGCCCCTTCCCCTTCGGTTCAATCTTTTTCCAGGTAAAGGACACTGAAGAGAAGTTTATATGGAGGTTTAATACCTGCCCAGTCCAGACATCCTCCCTACCCCCATGCTCACCCTCACCTACTTAGGATTATTTTTCCCCTCCCCCAATTGCTCCTTGTTCTCCCCTTAAAGGCAGTGCTCTGGGGGCGCCTGGGTGGCTCAGTTGGTTAAGCTGAGTCGGTTAATCTGACTTGAGCTCAGGTCATGATCTCTTGGTTTGTGAGTTCTAGCCCCACGTCGGGGTCTGTGCTGACAGCTCAGAGCCTGGAGCCTGCTTCGGATTCTGGGTCTCCCTCTCTCTCTGCCCCTCCCCAGTTCACACTCTGTCTCTCTCTCTCTCTCTCTCAAAAATAAGTAAACATTTAAAAAAAAAAAATTTAAAGGCAGCGCTCTGTACCAGGGTTAAACTTCCAGAGGTCGTGGAAATGCCGGTTCAGCCTTGCATTATAGCCACCAAAGATATACAGCTCCCCATTATAACCAACTGGAAGGAAAGAGAAACGTGAAGAGTGTGAGGGCAACAGGTGGGAAAGGGGACCCCCACAGAGACCGACAGACACTCACAGGCTGAGTGGCTCCGGCGGCCCTCAGGCAGCACTGGAGTGGGTGGACAGTCCAGCCAGGCCTCAGTCCTGGTGTCAAAGACACGGATGCGGTTGCAGTAAATCTCATTGTTGGAATGGAATGGCCCAAAGCGGTCGGCACGGCCCCCAAAGACATACATGTGACTGCCCAGCATTGTAGCTGAGTGAAAGTCCCTCCAGCGTGCAGGGTTGCCCTGGGCAGGAGCAGAGAGACAAAAGAGTGGGAGTCAGCACGGAGGCAAGGAGGGGATCTGCTCTCACTGAGCTTCCTATGATTTCTTCAATTGAAAGTAAGGATCAGGGAAGAAGAAGAAAAGGCAGACCTTTGTACAAATAAGGGTCCATGTCATGGTACTGGTATCCAGCTTGTGAATGTCATTGGAAAAGCAGTCCGCCTGAGTGGGAAGAGAAAGGAAGTGAAGAAAGGAATCAAAGAGGGGATCCGTGGTGACCCTCTGACTCTTGGCCTCTCCCGTCAAAACCCGCAAACAAGCCAAAGCCCCCCATTCCACCACCCTTAATTTCCCTTTCTCTTTCTTATTCTCACCCTAAAGCTCTAGTTTGCTCCCAGACATACCAGCTGCTCGTAGCCCCCGAAAATGTACATGGTTTTGCCCAGGACACAAGCTGAATGTCCATCCCGGGCCCCAGGAACTGTTCCTGACACTCGCGGTGTGGACCACTTGTGAGTATCTGAAAGAGAGGAGAGGCTGGGTCAGTAAGCAACCTCTGACACCACTCCCTCCTAGACTCTAGAATGCCCTCAGCCCACACCTTTCCCAGCCCATTCCCCGGAGGCATCATTTGGCAGAACAGAGCCTCTCTGAGATCCATACTCACTGACGTCAAAGGCATAAAGTACATTGCAGGCTCCTTCGGTGTCATTCCGCCCGCCCCAAAGGAAGACCATGTCATCGATGAGGACGGTCGAGTGTCCATACCGCATGTAGGGTACCACAGGAGCCTGCCCACGGATGGCAGGCCTCACTGGGGGCAGCTTTGTCCAACGCAAGGACACTGTGGGCACAGTTCTGCTCAGCCCTGGAAACCTCCTTCCAGGCTGTTCACCTTTTCCCAAACCAGACATTCATTCCCCCATCCCCTTTGGCCATGGGGACTGCCACCAAACCTCATTCACCTGCCCGTTCCCCTCCCTGACATGGGTACCCAGGGATGGTCCCAGCATTAGCTTACCTGCATTGAAAATGTGCACATCAATCTGCCGCAGTGTTTCATAGTCTTCACCAGAGCAGTAACCCCCGAAGGAGTATACCCGGTGCCCAACAGCCACTGCAGCATGGTTCACCCTGCGGGGCCCGCCCTCCAGGTGCACTGTCCACCGTAACATCCCCTGGGTCACTGGTTACAGCAACATGCCCCCCCGGCACGGCCTGCTGCCTCTGCTACCTGCACACAAGTTATGGCCATGGGCTCCTCAGGCAAGGTCTTTATCTGGCTCACCAGGACTCTGCCCAGGACCAGCCCTTGCCTCCAAGCGTCACCCTGGTGGCCCTCCCACACCACCTTTCCAAAGCTCAGGTAGAGGTCAGGGAGCTAGCCCTGGTCCTGTGTTCTCCCACAGTGAAGGGCGGGGCGGCTCTGACCTGATTGACAGCTCAGAATTTGCTGATCAAAGGTTCAGCATGGTCATCCCTTACTCATGGAGGCTTCACCGTGTCGCTGGCCTGGCACAAGCTGCAAGCACCGCCTGCCCTTCCCAGGGCAGTGCATTCTCTTGTCTCTCTGGCTCTGCTCCGCTTACTGCCACCTCTCTAAGAATCTGTGCTCTTTAAGGTGGGGAAAGGGATCTCAAAATACTCAGGGCTATTAATAGTGCAGCCAACCCCAATCGGTCCATTGAAAGCTGGCATGGGTGCTTCAAAAGAGAAAAGCTTTTGGCTTTTGGAGTGAAACAGTCCCCCCATCCAGGGCAGGGTGGATAGGGTAGGAATGATCCAGGACAGGGGGCTCCACGGATGGTAAGCCCCTCAAAGGGAGCTCTCGTCAAGCTAAGCTGTTGTCATCAGGGTCATCCAGGGCCCCTCACAGGCACGAGGAGTTCCTTTAACAGCTGTGCCTGGTATACTGCCAAGACTAGGAACTTAAGCCAGAAAGGTATGTGTCTGCTGGGGACTGAGGGGATGAGGGTGGAGAGGAGGAATTTTCCCCTCCTGCTACTTCTCCAACCCCGCTATTGTAATAAAGAACAAGCTGTTTCAGCAGCTCTTCTCCCACTTAGATCCCTGAAAGGGGTATGGGGTAGGGGTGTGTGTTAGAAAAGAGAGAGGAAGGGGCGGGGGGTGGGGGAGCCCTTGGGCAGGACAAGAAATAGACTCAAGCATGACCTGCCAACCTAGTGATAATGGGTACATTTGAAGGCTCTGTCAGACAAATGTTCCTCCAATGGGTATTGCCTTCGTTGGCAGGCACCTGCTGGGTTTGAGTGGATCATCTGCTCCCTGCTCAAGAAGCCCTGGCAGAGCGAAGAACCTGGCAGAACCTCAGGCATAGAGAAAGCAAGTAAGGGAGGCCCCTCATAAGAAAGAGACATGGTTTTCAGCTGGCTTGCCAGCCCCCCTCCCCCTTCAACCTCCCTCAACCCCCCATCCCATGCTTTAAATAGCCAGCCTGCCAAACCTGAAATAGCCCCGGCAGGAAACCACTCTCACTTCATTACTCCTGTTCTCAATCCAAAAGATCTTGGATCTGGACTTGTGGGGACAGATAGGAGGTTGAACAGTTTAAGAATGTGTCTTTTGTCTTCCCTCATAACTTCTACTCCCCCCCCCCCCTTCGGCTATGTCAAGGTAAAGAATTCACAAGGGAAGAGAGAAGCAATTCCATCCAAAAGTGGACAGATTCTTAGCTGCTTCACAATGACAACTCAAACTCATGGAGATAAGCCCCTACTGTCTCAGGGGCCCCATTTATCTCTGGGTCTCCTGGATCATTGGTGCATTCTCAAGCTTCCTGCATACCCTTCATGTACCTACCCCCCTCCCTGGTCTCTTGCAATGTCCACTCCCCATTTCTGGCCCTTCTTGATCTGTGAGCTTTGCAGTTTTCTCCTTTTTCCTTCTCCCACCGCACCAAGCTCCACCCCGACAGCCCTCCATTTTCCCTCTTCCACTAAGGGGAAAAAGGCGAATATTCACTGACCCCTTTCGGCCAGGGATATTCCTCCCTGCCTATGACGCTATCCCTGTCTTCTTCCAGTCATCCCAACACTCCCCTCCCCCACAATGCCAGACCCTCCCCTCCTTTTTTTACATTATCCTCAGCTTCCCCGTTCTCCTCATAGCCCGGTCTTCCTTCCAATTCCCTTCAGTGCCTCTGCCAGCCACCAGGTCCCCCCCACTCATTTCCTCACCATCCTCCCCCAGTCCTTCTTTCCCCATTAACACTCTCCTTTCCCATCATCCCCCTAGTTCCCTCCCCACCCCCACCTCATCACTCTCAGGCCCCTCCCCCACGACGCCAGCTCCAGGTATGGGCGACCCCAGCCCCTCCAATTTTCCTTGTTCTTCAACCCATCCCGGGCTACCTGCCAGGCCGGGCCGGGGCGGGGCCGCGGATCCTCGCGCTGCCTGCAGTCTAGAACCCGTTGCGCGCCAACCGACGGCTAGCTCCCCAACGAGATAAACACAGCCAGACTCGGTCCTTCCGGCGGGCAGCCGTGTGCGCACGTGCAGTCAGAGCTAAGTGCCCGAAGCCTACCGGGACTTGTAGTCCACGGGTTTCTAGAGGGACGTGAGGGGCTGAGGAGTGGCCAGGAGCCGAGGGAGGTTGTGCGCCTGTGCATATATGTGTCAAAAAAAACCCCCCAAAAAACCCTGGGCATCACTGGGTAATGTAGTCCTTTGTTGTCAGAGCAGGAGATGGCGGAGGCGGGGCAAGAGGCGTACGGCTTGTCTCTCGTTCGCGTCAATCATGAGCACGGGGAGGGGCTGGAGGACCAGGCGCCTCGGTACGTCCTGCTCCGCCGGAAGTGGAGGTGCGGGTTCAGCCGCGGGCTCTGAGCGGGTGAGGCGCGCGGAAACACCGGCGCCGAGAATCGGTGGGGGCGGGTGGCGGACGCCGCTGCTGGGGCCATTTGAGGGGAGCCCCTGGGGCCTGAAGGGCATTTGTCAGGCGGTACAGAGGGGAGCCCTTTGGAGAGGGAAGAAGGGGGCGGGTACGCCCTGTCTAGGGGAGCTCGTTTGGGGATCCGGAGTTCCCAAGTAGGGGAGTAGGGGCGGGCGGGCGGGGTTCCGGACGGAGTGTCTTTTAGGAGGTGGTATGGTCTCGGGTTGGGCTGTTATTTAAGAATTGGCAGAGCAAGTCCGGTGGGCCTCGGTTCAAGATACGAGTCGGTTTAAATGGTGGAGTGCCCAGGAGAGGATGGGATGCAGGAAGCTTGGAAGCGGTTAAATGGTTTGCGGACGCAGGAGACCACAAGGAACTGGATGAGTGGCTATAGGTGGACCTGATTTCATCCGATCACTACCCTCCTGCCCTCCCTGTTCTTGCAGCCCCTGCCCGGATGGCAGCAGTAGTTCTAGGGAGAGACACCATGGGCCCCGAGCGTATCTTCCCCAATCAGACTGAGGAATTAGGGCCGCACCAGGGCCCTACGGAAGGCACTGGGGATTGGAGCAGCGAGGAGCCTGAGGAAGAGCCGGAGGAAACGGGGGCAGGCCCAGCTGGCTACTCCTACCAACCCCTGAACCAAGATCCTGAACCAGAGGAGGTGGAGCTGACACCGGTGGGGGATGGAGAAGATGCAGTTGCTGATATTCAGGATCGGATCCAGGTATGGTGGAGGCGGCACTGTTCTGGCCAGGTGAAGCTGGGATTCCTGAAGTGCTGGACCTGAACTGTCTTCTCTCTGGCTCTTTAGGCCCTGGGGCTTCATTTGCCAGACCCGCCATTAGAGAGCGAGGATGAAGAGGAGGAAGGAGCCACAGGATTGAGCAACCACAGCTCTATTCCCATGGACCCGGGTAAAGGGAGCATGCTTTCATTTTGGAATAATGTTGGAGGAAAGGGACTGGTCAGAACCAGTAAAGAAAGGGAAGCCATAGAGGAACACCCCGTTCCTAAAACAACAGTTTGTCATCTAAGATTTTACAGACTTCAGAATCCAGGTGAAAGTCTATTGTGTTAGACTTGGGTTGTAGGTGGGCTTGCCTGGAAATAACAAGATGGATTTGGCCTCCCTGCTAGCCCAAGGGTTATGGGTTAATTCAAAGAATGGGGAATGGAGCTGGTCCCATCGTTTCTGTTCTCCTGTTTTTTGTGATTTCAGAACATGTGGAGTTGGTGAAAAGGACAATGGCTGGAGTAAGCCTGCCTGCGCCAGGGGTTCCTGCCTGGGCTCGGGAGATATCAGATGCCCAGTGGGAAGATGTGGTACAGAAGGCCCTCCAAGCCCGGCAGGGGACGACCCCAGCCTGGAAGTGACTACCCTGAGAGCTGCCTTATCTCCCTGCATTCCAGGCCAGAACCAGCATAGGACTGAACACATCCCTGGTTGTAATGTCCATCTTCATATTCTCCATCTCCCTTTCCATATCAAGGCAAATCAGACTTCTTCTCAGAGACCCACTTTATTCAGTTCTGTACATATGGGGACATTGGCCCAAGCCCAACCCATCTTAGCATGTATCACTGTGGAGAATAAAGCACCCTATGTACACAGCCAAAAGCTGCACTGCCTGTGCCCCTGGAACCTGGGTCTGGCCCTCTTCAGCCCCTTGCCCCTTCAGGGTGTCTGAAAGGGACAAGTGGGGGCCTGCCCAGCATCAGCACAAAGGAAATAAATAGGTGTCGGGGGAGCCATGCTTAGGGCACTGCTCCCTGCTTCCTCCTAGCTTTGGGAACCAACAACATAGGAAAGCAGTCAGCCCCAGGGTGGTCCCTTCCATGTCTGTGATCCCAGGGCTGCTGCTCACCAAACAGAGGGCACAGGGTAGGGTGATTGTTCACCCCCTTCTCTTGGTCCATCTGGGCCCTATATTCCATCACCTATGGTCCATAGCGTATGCTTTTCTCCTTTTGACCTCCCATGTTGTCTTGGTCAGGCAGGGGATAAGAGAAAATAATTCAACCCCATCAGCCTGCACACTGCTGGGGCTGGGGGCCTAATTGTGCCTGTTGGGGGTTGGCTCCCTTCCAGCTACTCACTCCAGGGGCCAATGGGGCTTGACATAACTTTGGTGAGAATAATCTCCTGCTGCTCCCTATATGCTTCTGCAGGGGAGGGAGAGAAGGAAAGACACCTGGAGTTGAAATGAGGATTAAGGGAAGGGGAGAGGAGCATATGTATTCCTGTGTGTATTTCTCAGAGCAGCCTCAGGTAGCTGTGGGGTTAGGAGAGGAGGGGGACAGGCATCCCCAAGTTGTCTGGGCACTGAGGATCTCAGTGCTCAGCCTGTCTGTACTAGCCACAGGGAGGCATGAACACATTTTGGGAAGAAGAGGGACCACTCTGGGGGGGGGGTCCCCTGCTTCAAGTGCCACATCCCCTCCCTAGAGTAGCTAGAGAGGCACTGCCTTGCCCCAAGTCAGCCAGTGGGGAGCAGAGGGTGGAGGGCTAGGGCAGCGTCCCAGGGCTGAGTGGGCTGTGTCCCTGTGGTAGGACGGTGAGGGGGTCAGAGAGCCTCCTGGCTGGCAGTTAGGAATTCTTCCGCCCGCTTGTGTGCCTCCAGCGCCTTGATGGTATACACGTCCTGGGGCAGCTCGGACTTCCGCCGAAGCAGTACCTTCTCCTTCTTGATGTCCTTTAGCATCTACGTGTAGGTACAGAGAAGGCGAGGAATGGTAACCGATTCCCAATAAAGTTTATGGCTTCCTCCCCTTATTCCTCGGATCTGCCGCTCCTGTCTCCTCTCCCTTTCAGAGCTTTTATTTGTGCTCCCCATTCCCTCTATGCCTTCCCACCTGCACAGCCTCTGTCTCCACCGTCCTCTTCAGAAGTTGGATGTCCTCTGCCGTGGGGGTCTCTGTCTCCATCGAGTACACAGGAGGCAGTGGTGGAGGAGCTCGGAACATGGGATACTGAGAAGGAGAGGAGGCACGGGCAGGTGGTGAGAGCCGCTTCAGAAGTCTGTGGCTTTGACTTTTGAAAGTCTGTGGCTTTGACTTTTGAAAGAATCTTTCAAGATTAAAAGATAATCTTGAAACAAACCCTCCCCCAGGCCAAACTGGGCCCCTCAGGTCGGGGCAGCGGCAGGAAAAGCTCACCTGGGGATTGAGTCGGGCCAGCTCCTCGATCTTTTGCCACATCTCTTCTCTTTCCTTCATTCGGAACCGGCCCCTGAGGGAGCAAAGATGGGATAGGCAGTGGGCTTGAAAGAGAAGCAGAGGGAACCTAGGGTGAAGATGGAAGCCCCCAAGTCGAGAGATACTCACTTCTGTTTCTCTGCCTTGTACTGTTGTGTGCAGTCATCAAACAGCTTCTGATTCATCTCCATAAACAGCTTTAGGGCATTGTAGATCAGTCCATGGATTGTCCTGTCACCGGGAAGAAGGATCAGGTACAGGAGGCCTTACTTATACTAAGGGCAGTGCCAGGACCCCAATTTGCTCTCTCCCAGGAGGGGTCTCTGCTAAGAGCTTTCATAGACCCCTGCAGTGTAAGCCTATCGCTCTAGCCAAATCACGTGACTTGAGATTGGCATTTCAGGTTCTTTATAGGCCTTGGTCTGTTTGTCCCTCCTTTGCCTCACCCCGTGCTCTAAGACCTACCTTCTTCACGCTACTTCTATGCCCTGGCCTATCCTAATGGCCTCCCAGCAGCTTAATGGACAGCACCTGCACCACAGTGCACTTGCTGTTGGCCGGAAAGTCTCTTTACGACAGTGGGATTCAGCACATGCTAAAAAAGATCACATCAGCTTCTCACAGCGCAGAATGAAGTCTCCAAAGCTCCAGACTATCTCTGACGGGGAGAAGATAGGATACAAGCCACACTCTGCTGTAGGTATTGCAGACATCTCTCACATCGCTGTCTTCTCCCTGGTCAGTTCCTCAAGGGCCTGTCAGTGTGCAGTGGGCACTAGCCCCTGTGCTCAGTGACCCGATGAGACCGCTGGCTCTTCAGTTCTTCCACCCCCTCACAGGTTCCCAAACCAGAGCCCCACCACCCAGCCCTACCCCAGCCGCCTACTTGTTCCAGTGGCTCTTGGAGTTCCTGTAGAGTGCAGGGAACATGATGGGGAGGACTCGGGCAGCATTGTCACTGATCAGGCTCATGATGTACTCATTGTTCCAGTAATAGAGAGCACGCTCTGCCACCTGGTGGGGACAGGTGGGACTCAGCAGGGGTATGGTTCACTCTGCTGAAAACCCTCCTCAGTTTCTAGGAGGCCTGGGGACGGGATATGCTGGTCTGAGCCTCACCTGGAAATGAGGGCTGGAGACACACTTGGCAAGCTGGCGGAAGAGTGGTTCCATCACTTTGCTGAACTCTGAAGGTTCAATGACATCTAGAATCTCCTCTAGCTCATTCAGGAACATGACCTCCTTGGGGCTGTGGGTTTTGGGCCAGAACTTGAGGAGTCCTACAATCACCTGTGAGAAGAGGAGGACACGGGGATAAAATTCTCACTCAACACCTGCCTGCTTTCACAGGAAGCCTTCCTGGCCTCTCTCCCCATCCTGATTGGCACAGCTCGGGTGGCCTCCGCTAACTGGCCTGATTCTGTTTCCTATATATAGGTTTTACTTTTCCTTCCGAGAGGAATCCATGTCACCTGTTGGGCCACATCCCTCCTGAGCACCTGCTTATGGCATTATTCAATAGGCAGACTGGGAAGTTTAATTGACAGGAAGAGGTGTCCTGGGGCTGGGAAGGGGAATTACCGGCTCTGTGAGACTGCTCTCCTTCTCCAGGAACTGTACCACACAGTAAGCCAGCTGCAAAAGGTTGAGGTAGAAAGGAGGTGAGGTGTAGGGTCCAGGTCTCAGAGGGATCAGGGACAGAAGCAAGAGCCCAGAATGGAAGAAGAGGTGTAAAGAGGAATTATCCCACCCACTCCCTCTGCCACCCCCATCCCAGATGGAATATCTTCCCCTCCCTCTCTATTCTCTGCTGCCAGTGTCAGGGATCATCAGGAGGAAGGCAGCTCACCTGCGGGTGGTAGACACTCAGGGACTTGACCTTGTGAAGGGGAAGCAGGACACGGATGAGGAACATCTTGTGCTCTTCCTTAAGGGGCAAGGCAAAGCCGTTGATGATGCTAGGAGTTATAGGAGGTTTGTTAGGACCAAAGGGCCATCCAAGCTCAGTGCTCCCGTCCCTCCAACCTTCTGCAGGCACGTGTGCCCCCACCCCACCGCTTACCTGCCGAGGATCTCTAAGAGCTCAGCAATCCCGTTGTGATGTTCTGTCTCATAGATGAACCTGAGGGAGGAAAGAAAGGCTCTCGTGACAATCCCCAATGTTTCTCCAGCACTCTGCAGAGTCCCCCTACCTCCCTTCTCCCATCCCAACTTAGCAGGGCTTGCTATGCTCCTAAGCTGGCTCCCGGCCTCACCTGTAGAAGATGTGGTTGATCTGCCTACGGATATAAGCCCGGAGCCCCAAAAACTTGCCATAGATGCGATGCAAGATGGTCTTGAGGAAGTCCCGCTCTCGAGGATCCTCACTGTCAAACAGGTCCAGGAGCTGGGAGCAGGTGGGAGGAAAAGGTGGTGAATGAGGCAGGAGCCTAGGAAGGTCAGGGCTGGGGTGACATGGATTCCTAGCCAGGGGACACCCAGAGGTTCTCTGGATTGGGGTGGGGGGGTATGGGGGCAAGTCTCTGGAGAGCAGAGTGATTCCTTTACATAGCTTTCCCCAGTGTGATGTCTGGGTATGCGTGTCTGCATGCCCCACTGATGGGGAAGAGGTAACTCTTGCTAATTTCCTTCAATTATGCTAGGAGCTTGTTAAGAGCAGAGGGATTTGCTTATCCCTCCCCCACCACCAGTCCTTTGCACCAGACACAGTTGAAAGCCCATATATTCAACAGATGGAGAAAGGGTGGGGACCTCACTGAGGAGCTGTGGGACTAGAGTTCATGGGCTGGAAGGAGGAAAGGACAGGAACTTCAGGGACTCACAGCAAGGACAAACTTCTGGTCGATATACTTCTTGGCTATGTTTGGCTGGAAATCAGGAGACTCGAGGAAACGTAAGAAAAACTCATACACGAGCTGTCGGGAGCAATGAGCATCCACTTAGGGGGTATTCCCCAAGGACTGAGACATACCCCCTTGCTGTCTCAGAGTGCCCCATTCCCTGAAGCCAGGGCCAGCATGCCCCCTCACTGTGGTACCTGGAGATGTGGCCAGGCAGCTTCCAGGGTGGGCTCATCCTCTTCTGGGTCAAACTCGGCCCCGGTGGGGTTCGATGAAGGTGGCAGCGTCCGGAAGAGGTTCACTGAAAACTGAGGGGGAGGACCCAGGTGAGAGCTCCGTGCAGGCTTCTCCACAGCCCCCGTCCCTGCCTGCTTTCCCCTTTTCCCTGTGCCCACCATGGTGACAGCCTCGGGGTAAATGGCCTCAGTGACAACATCACGGCTATGGGTGATGTATTCCACCATTTCGTTGAGTCCTGCCCGCTTCACCTCCTTGAATTTGAGGTCACTGAGTGGATCTGATACAAAGTCAAAGAGGACACAGCACTGGCGCAGCTTCTGGATAAAAAGCTCCTCCCGCTCCTGGGTTGGCGAATCTGCAGGGGGAGGCAACAGTCAGTCTCTCCTCCCTAGCCCTTCACTGCCATGCGCTACTTGCCTTACAGGGCCTTCCCCTACCCCATCCTGCTGCCACCCTGCTCCCCTGGCACCCCAGCCCTGGTGGACCTCCCTCTCACATTGTCTAGAACTTCCATCCCCCTCAAATACTCCCAAACCTCTATACAGCCAATGCCCAGTGACCCCCTAGGCCTGGTGCACCAGCCCCCATGACCTTTTCCAAGTACCTTTCAGGGCAGGAAGCTTCTGTAACTCCCGGTTCTTGCTGAGATTGAAGCGGGAGGAGCTTTGCCGTCGCTCCTTCTTGACAATCTGGGGCCCTCCAGAGTACTTGATTTTGCTGAGCTGCGTTGGGGGCGGTGTGCTGTTGCTGGGACGCTTGTTGGACGATGGGGGCTGGGGCTGCGGCTGCGGCTGGGGCTGGGGCTGGGGCTGGGGCTGGGCCTAGTCAAATAAGTGATTTGTTGAAGTCCGCTCCCCAAGGTACAGCTCCCACCCTGGGCCGCGGCCCATCCCGCAGTCCATCCATGCCTGCACAGGCCTGGGCAGCCAAGCAGCCATCTCCTACCCTGGAGCAGCTCCAGTCAGGGTCAGAGATGACTAAGGTTTATTATCCCCAGAAGGGGGTGGTCAAGAAGCCGTGTCTCCCAAAATGGTGCCCACTGCCTGTGCATCGAGAGCCTTCAAAATGTTTGTTCTAGTTCACGAACAGGCAAATCTAATTGATGGATTGATGGTGATGGATGTCAGAAAAGTGGCTATCTTGCCAGGGCTGGCAGGGGTGTGGGATTGATTGAGAAGGGATCTGAAGAATCTTCTGAGTAATGGAAATGTTCTATATCTTGACTGGATCTGGCAGGTGGTTCGAAGCATAAACATATGTAAAAATTCATTAAGCAGAAAAAAAAATTCATTAGGTAGCATACTTGAGATTATCGTACTTTCCCACTTCACTGAATGCATCACATTCTTGGTCAAAAGTTAAAAGAGGGGCGCCTGGGTGGCTCAGTACGTTAAGCATCCAACTCTTGATTTCCAATCAGGTCATGATCTCACAGTCATGAGATGGAGTCCCTGCACCAGGATCTGCTCTGAACGTGGAGCCTGCTTGGGATTCTCCATACTACATATAAAAGGCTTTGTGCACACTTTATATATAATATATACATATATATGTATATATACGTATAAATATATATATAGGGCTTTGTGCCCTATTTATAACAGCAAATAAATAAATAAATAAATAATCAATCAATCATGGAGTTAAAATTATGTTCATGAAAACTATGTACTACATGCAATCATACACAGTTCGACTGTAGAAAATATTTACGCAGCCATAGTAATTTACCCAAAATTGGTGAGAAGTACTTTGGGAGGATGGGAAAGGTCTATATTGGATATAAGATGCTAAGACCTTACTTTTCCATAGTAGGAAGTCAACAGATTATATCTAATGCTCAAAAATGAAAGAATTTTAGAGGCGCCTGGGTGGCTCAGTCGGTTGAGTGTCCGACTCGGGCTCAGGTCATGATCTCATGGTTCACGAGTTTGAGCCCCACGTTGGGCTCTGTGCTGACAGCTCGGAGCCTGGAGCGTGCTTCGGATTCTGTGTCTCCCTCTCTCTCTCTGCCCCTCCCCAGTTTGCACTCTGTCTCTCCCTCTCTCAAAAATAAATAAACATTAAAAAAAAATTTTTTTGACAAAAGAATTTTTTAAAAAGCAGCAAAAGACTCTTAATTGGGGCGCCTGGGTGGCTCTGTTGGTTAAGTGTCTGACTTCAGCTCAGGTCATGATCTCGTGTTCATGGGTTCCAGCCCCGCATCAGCCTCTAAGCAGACAGTTCAAAACCTAAAGCCTGCCTCGGATTCTGTGTCTCCCTCTCTCTCTGCCTTTTCCCTGTTTGTGCTCTCTCTCTAAAGTAAATAAATTAACATTAAAAAGAAAAAAGACTTGGGGCGCCTGGGTGGCTCAGTCGGTTGAGTGTCTGACTTCAGCTCAGGTCATGATCTCAGAGTTCGAGCCCCGCATTGGGCTCTGGTGCTGACAGCTCGGGAGCCTGAAGCCTGCTTCGGGTTCTGTGTCTCCCTCTCCCTCTGCCCCTAACCCACTCACATTCTGTCTCTGTCTCTCTCAAAAATAAGTAAACATTAAAAAAATTAAAAAAAAAAAAAAAAAGACTCTTATTTGGAAGCACAGAAGTCAATTTCCAAGGAAAGGTGGGTTGAAAGCGGTCACCACAAAGCAACAGAATAGGGGGCTAGGTGGGAGCTGCTCCTTTCATTACAAGGCCAAGGGTACTTACTGTCTGACTTTCTGAACAACGTACATGTTGTCATGTTGATAAATTTCAAAATAAAACAAAGCCTAAAACTATGTAATGACAGAAAATTGCTTCCTATGCAAAGTTAAATAAGGATAACACAAAACTGTACATGCAAAATGAGCTCACCCACATGACAACACGTGCACAGAACCCAAAGCTCAGTGAAGAGAAGGAAAAAACAACAGCAAGCCACCACTGTTTTTATGACTGTCTCCCATTGTAGCAGAATGACAGATGACTTTTCTCTACTTTTCTCGATTTTCTACAAGCTGACACATTTATATAATGGGAGAAACACAGCTAATTTTTTTAAAGCTATCTCTTTACTCCATCCCAGACACGGGTGTTGGAGCCCCACGAAGGTCACTGTCAGAAGTATACACACAGGTGTTTGCAACGCTGTCCACCCACAGGTACTGTCAGGTAACCACCTGCCGGTAGAGGGGAGAAGCTGGGCCGCAGGACAACCCTTGCCCCCAGAGACTGCCGCAGGATCAGAGGACTGAGGCCATGTCCAGATGGGTACCCACACCACAGGAGACTGGGTGGCTCAGTGGGTTAAGTGGCTAACTTCAGCTCAGGTCATGATCTCACAGTTCGTGAGTTTAAGCCCCACATCGGGCTCTGTGCTGATGGCACAGAGTCTGTTTGGGATTCTCTCCCTTCCTCTCTGCTCCTCCCCGGCTTGTGCTCTCTCTCTCTCTCTCTCTCTCAAAATAATTAAATTAAAAAAAGAAAAAAAGAATGGGAGAATACGAAATCATCTGGGATGGGGGAAGGGAGGAAGACAGAAATGTTATGCTTTGTAGGCTCTGAATTTTTTATAGAAACAACTATGTCAAGCTTGTGACCTATCTGGGGATCAGAGGAGAGGAGAGACACGCTGCATCCAGCCTGGGGCTGGCCTGTGGGTCCAGTGTAGCTCATTACCTTCTTGGCCATCTGGCCCTCTCCCCCACCTGAAATGATCACCCCAGACACTAACCTAAGGGAGCACAAGGAAATGGGGCAAGATTAGCCGCCACACACCTCTCCTGCCATAACCAGCACTCAGCCGGTGTGATTCTGGTTAGACTGTACAAGATGCCCTGGGGTCTCTCTTCCTGCACATGGCAGATGGCTCATACCTTGGTGAGGGATAGGAGAGAGAGGCAGAAGGGTGGGGAACCAGACCCACCCCTGCCCTGTGCCTTCATTTCCCGGTTGCAGGAAAAACCAAATCCTTATCTGTGGAGCTTGGTGGTCACGAGCACAGACTCACACTAGACTGCCTCGGTTTGACTACTGCTCTGCCATTTATTAGCCAAGTAACCTCCAGAAAGTCAACTAGTCTGTCTACCTCCATTTCCTCATCTGTAAAGTGGGGATGACAATAGTACCTAGCTCATAAGGTTGTAATAACGATTTAAGTGAATGTTATATAGCTCACAGAAGTGCTTTGTAAGAAGTGCCTTCTACTGTTATCACGATTATTTCCCATCCCTAGACTTTAAAAATGCAACCTGGAAATTCCTGAAATTAGCATGCCTCAAATGTCCCCATGGGTCCATTATCTTCCTTGGTCTAAAACGGGGGAACCCAAGAAAGCATTTCATCTTTCAAGATCCAGTTTAAGCCCCACCCTCTTCTTTGTCTGTTTTACTGGCTCTGTGATCATCCCCAGTGATGCCTCTTGGCTCGGTGTGTTCACATGTCCAACTAGATAGCAAGTCCCCTGAAAGCCAGGACCCTGGTTTGTACCGTTCTGGGTCCCCTCAAGCACTGGCACCTAACAGGCATTCAATGAAGGTTTGATCGGTTGATTGACAGGGGGCCAGACCTTTCCTGTCCCAAGCCCGGAACCATCAGAACAGAGCACTGTATGATGTCAGGAGCACAGTAGGAGGGAGAAACATTAGTTGTACTAGGGCAAGGGGCTCAGTGGCAGCTAACGAACAAAACTCTGAGGAAGAGCATGTCCTTCTCCATCGTCCCAGATAAGAAAGACACTTTGCACCTCCACAAACCGCACACTGAGGGGATGTCTAGGGAAAGAGGCATTCACCCCAGAAGGAGAGAAGCCAGGCCTC